>NC_043958.1:0-125000 GCF_902148855.1 Sphaeramia orbicularis
TCCTCATTAACTGTAAGAGCGTGGTGGCGTCCGCCGGCTCCCAGGCAGGCTTACCCCCCACACTGCTGGCCCCCGTCGCTTTCAGAGGGGCTACGATGCACACACTGAAGGTACGAGGACAGACACACACACACACACACACCCACACACAGCTGTTCAAACCCTGAGTGGACCTTTGGGCGTCCACTGTCAGTCACATGACCCTATCGACCAGAGCCGAACAGCAGCTGATAGCACAGATCAGGCTCTTTCTGTTGGTCTGTAACATGCTAGGGTAGAGGTCTGCATGGGCCGAGGGGGAGGGCTGGAAGTGGGAGGAGCTTAGAGCAGCAGAGTGCAGTTGGTGAGAGAGACATGGAAGAGTTTTATTACTTTTAGTGAGATTTTAGCGGTGAATTCTCGTAAATAATTGTATGTACAGGGTTCCCACGGAGTCTTAAAAAGTCTTTAGTTTATAAATCTGAATTTACTACCTTAAAAAAGTCTTTAAAAGGTATTAAGTTTGATCTGGTAGGTCTTCAGTTCTGTTTCTATAAACTTGTTGGCTGTGTTGGGTTTAAATGTGTCTGTTAAATGTCCAAACTGCAAAGGAAGTAACGTTAGTCCACGCGGTCTCACCTGTTCCAACCCGACAGTTTATATTGAAATTAGGAACCCATTAGCGCTAACTTTGCAGAACTTTCACCCCAACACACATGCAGCCGTTGGTCGCATGCATCGCCTGACAAATGCAAGTGAAAAGTAAACATGAGGAAGTGCAGTTTTAGTTTTGGTTGGAGAAAAGATCATTCTCTACCTGTTTGACACCAGTTTGCCTAAATTCTAGGAGTCACAAATTTTTGCCAGTTTGGCCATGAAATAAGCTTTGAAATGGGCATTAAATTCTGTTCTAAGTTGTCTTAAAAAGACTTAAATTTAACTTGTAGAAACCTGTGGGAACCTGCTGTTTTGGAGTGTTCTACTAGTGTGTTTTAACATGTTTGTGTCAAGTTTCACAGTTTTTTTTCTACTGTTTTATCTGTATTTTTCCAGTTTGTATAGTTCATTGATAGTTGTATTTTATCTGTTAATATTCTATAAATGTCTGTATATTTCTCTCTCTATGTGTAGTTCTTTATGAGGGCTGCACGATTTTGGAAAAAACTAGCATTACATATTTTTTAATCCTGAGATATACAGGGTGTCCCAAAAAAAATGAACGTCATTTGAGATGTCCATATCAGAGTGACTACATGGTCAGGAGGAATGATGCTTAAAGGATAAAATGTTTTATTCTACAAATTTCAAATGAAAAATGTATGAATTTATTATTTAATTTAGGGTTAGGGTTAGGTTTAGGGTAACCCTAAACCTAACCCTAACCCCAGGGAGGTTCACACAGCTGCCTGCAGCGGCACCGTGAACCTCTGTTTCCCACAATGCACGTCGCGACAAAAAATTCCTCAGATGCCCGAGTTCCCTCCCAGCTCTGAATGTAAACACATGGTCTGTTTATGGTGGATGGCACTAAGAAACTGTTCACTGTAATGCAAGAGATTCAGCTGAGTAATGACAGACAGACACAGATTCATGAAACTGAGGATAGGACTGAGGTTTGACAGATCTGATGAAAAAGTGGTCACGAAAGTCTCCAGCACCTTTAAAGCAGAGGTGTCAAACATGTGGCCCGGGGGTCAAATCTGGTCCACCGAAGGGTCCAGTCTGGCCTCTGGGATGAATGTGTGAAATGGAAAAATGACACTGAACATGTGAATCCTTTTAGTTCAGGTTCCACATACAGACCAGTTTAATCTGCAGTGGGTCGAAGCAGTCAAATACTGTCACAGTAACCGAGAAATAACCACAACTCTGAATGTTTTTGTTTGTTTTTGTGTAAATACAGTAGAATGACATGAAAATGTTTACATTTACAAACTATAATTTCACAAAAAGATGAATAACCTGAACAAATATGAACATTTTGAAATGTCTGAAGTGCCAGTTATTATATAATATTCTGCCTGTTGTTAAATGTTTAGTGTATTTGTAGATCCGCTGTGATCTGTACGTTATAATGAGCATGTGTAAATGATAAACTGAGACAGAATATTAAAATTACACTTAGTTTTCTTAAGAAATGTCAGTTTGTTCATGTTTTTCGCATTGTTTTAAAGGATAGTTGGTAGATGTAAACATTTTCATTGCATAATCGTACTTTTTTTTTCGCTGTAAAACATAGAGGAAAGTTTGTGATTGACATTCTTTCTACATTATTCTGTTCTTATTTCCCTGGTCCGGCCCACTGCAGATCAGATTTGGCTGAAGTAAAATGAGTTTGACAGGCCTGCCTTAAAGGGTTCATGTGTCGGAGGAAATATGTGTGTGTGCTTTCAGGCCCGTAGTGTGAATGTGAAGAGCCAGGTGGGGAACGCCTACCACAACATCAGCAGTCTGGAGATCACAGGTAAGACACAGCACACGTGCACAGCAGCAGAGACGACAAACACACACACACACACACACACACACACACACACTCAGGCTTTAGTGAAGCTGGAGCCAAAGCACCCTGCAGCAGAACCGACCCATAAAGATGGAAGAGCAGAAGCAGCAGGTTGGATGGAAATCTGAGGAGAAAACAAACCCAGTCAGAACCGTCGACCCACACACAGGATCAGACTCACTCTGCAGGAAGGAGCTGAATATTCACTGAAGCACTTCCACCTTAAAATACCACCTTAACACCAAACATACTGTATGTTAGTGTGGATTCTGCTAACGCTACGGCTAACAGGTCGTTCAGTTTGGACAAACCCGTTAAGTGCAGATATATTCACTTCTTTAACGAGTCTTTAATGAGAAACAAAAGGAACATACAGTAGATTAAAGATGAATGATATTTAATTCTGATTAAATGAAATGAGCCCATAACGAACCTGTGATTAATGTGATTAAAACTGTTAATGGTTTGACTATAGCACTATAGAAAACTCACACCCATGTGTAAAGGCACACACCACACACGGAGATGATGTCATTTCAAATAAAAACCAACCGACCACATGGATACAAAGCAGCCTTCATCTGGAAAACAGTCTGAAGCAGATCAGACTGTCAGCCCTGAGTACTGGAAAGAAGAGCTGATAACAGTTTTTATCTTGTTGTTTTTTGTGTGTGTGTTTTTTTGTTTTTTGTTTGTTTTCTTCTTCTTTTGTTGGGGTTTAATAGGTTTGTAGATTTGTTGCATAATTTTCAGTGTTGGGCAAATTACTTTAAAAAAAAAGTAATTAGTTATAGTTACGAGTTACTTTCCTAAAAAAAGTAATTGAATTGGTAATGGAATTACTTCTTTATAAATGTAATTAGTTACCAGGGAAAGTAATTATTGCATTACTTTTTTGAAAAATCTTCAAATATATAAAAGGAAACTGATTTTTGAGCGTGTTTCATGTCCTGTGGTATAGAGTAGAACAGTAGACAGGAACTGAAGACCAGGACTGTGGGGAGGATGGGGTCCACTGGGGCCAGGCTGGGGTCCACCAGGGCCAGGCTGGGGTCCACCACATAAGTGCATATCTGCATTTATAGAAGAAGATGCTCCTCCAGTTAATCCAGCAGTAACTGTGTTCAGTCCAGTCAGACTGTCACTGATAACTCCTCCCCTAAATTAGCTGATAACTCCTCCCCTAAATTAGCTGATAACTCCTCCCCTGCACACGTAGTTGCGTTCAGGTGCCTGTGTTGTGCTGGTTCAACTCAAACTGGTAGATGTCATTAGTGGTTCAGGTGAAGGGGGCGTGGCCAACTCAGACTCATGGACACACAGGTGAAGCATGAAGGCAGTGTGGGCGATTTGAATAGAAGAACGACTCAACACGATTCACTTCTTATGATTCACTGAAAAGAGCCGTTCAAAAGACTGGACTGGTCCGTGAACGTCACACCTCTGGTGCCTGGCTGAGCGAGTCAGAACTGATAACAGCTGTTCGATATCAGTGCACAGTAACACACCACATTTCACTGCCGGTAACGGGAACAGCGTTGGAACGTTTCAAATAGTAATTCATTAGATTACCTGTTACTGGAAAATAATAACAGCGTTAGTAATGCCATTACTTTTAACACTGTAATTCCCAACACTGATAATTTGTTTGTATATATTGTGTGTGTGGTTCCTTGTGTATAAGTACATGTTTATATAAATGTATAATTTGAAATAAAAAAAAGAAAAGAACCTTCAATCAGAGGATGAAAAAAAAAATCTGATCTGACATCTGCTGTGAGTAGAAGTGAACAGGTTCATGGTCCCCCCCCCCCCAGTCCAGACCTGTGTGTGTAAACATGTGGTTGATTCAAGTGTTTCCTGTCGTTCCTCAGGGCCCGTCCTCCCCTCCTCCCTCCACACCATCACAACCATCCTCCGCCCAGCGCAGAAAGGAACCTTCTCAGCTGCTCTGTACACACACACACCTACTGCCGTCATGAACGTACACAGCACAAAGCAGCAGGTAAACACACACACACACACACACACACACACACACCTACTGCCGTCATGAACGTACACAGCACAAAGCAGCAGGTAAACACACACACACACACACACACACACACACCTACTGCTGTCATGAACGTACACAGCACAAAGCAGCAGGTAAACACACACACACACACACACACACACCTACTGCTGTCATGAACGTACACAGCACAAAGCAGCAGGTAAACACACACACACACACACACACACACACACACCTACTGCTGTCATGAACGTACACAGCACAAAGCAGCAGGTAAACACACACACACACCTACTGCCGTCATGAACGTACACAGCACAAAGCAGCAGGTAAACACACACACACACACACACACACACACACACCTACTGCTGTCATGAACGTACACAGCACAAAGCAGCAGGTACACACACACACACACACACACACCTACTGCCGTCATGAACGTACACAGCACAAAGCAGCAGGTACACACACACACACACACACCTACTGCCGTCATGAACGTACACAGCACAAAGCAGCAGGTACACACACACACACACACACACACACCTACTGCTGTCATGAACGTACACAGCACAAAGCAGCAGGTAAACACACACACACACACACACACACCTACTGCTGTCATGAACGTACACAGCACAAAGCAGCAGGTACACACACACACACACACACACACACACACACCTACTGCTGTCATGAACGTACACAGCACAAAGCAGCAGGTACACACACACACACACACACACACACACACACACCTACTGCTGTCATGAACGTACACAGCACAAAGCAGCAGGTACACACACACACACACACACCTACTGCCGTCATGAACGTACACAGCACAAAGCAGCAGGTACACACACACACACACACACACCTACTGCCGTCATGAACGTACACAGCACAAAGCAGCAGGTAAACACACACACACACACACACCTACTGCTGTCATGAACGTACACAGCACAAAGCAGCAGGTACACACACACACACACACACACCTACTGCCGTCATGAACGTACACAGCACAAAGCAGCAGGTAAACACACACACACACACACACCTACTGCTGTCATGAACGTACACAGCACAAAGCAGCAGGTACACACACACACACACACACCTACTGCTGTCATGAACGTACACAGCACAAACCAGCAGGTACACACACAGACACACACACACCTACTGCTGTCATGAACGTACACAGCACAAAGCAGCAGGTACACACACACACACACCTACTGCCGTCATGAACGTACACAGCACAAAGCAGCAGGTAAACACACACACACACACACACACACACACACCTACTGCTGTCATGAACGTACACAGCACAAAGCAGCAGGTACACACACACACACACACCTACTGCCGTCATGAACGTACACAGCACAAAGCAGCAGGTAAACACACACACACACACACACCTACTGCCGTCATGAACGTACACAGCACAAAGCAGCAGGTAAACACACACACACACACACCTACTGCTGTCATGAACGTACACAGCACAAAGCAGCAGGTAAACACACACACACACACACCTACTGCTGTCATGAACGTACACAGCACAAAGCAGCAGGTACACACACACACACCTACTGCTGTCATGAACGTACACAGCACAAAGCAGCAGGTACACACACACACACACACACACACCTACTGCTGTCATGAACGTACACAGCACAAAGCAGCAGGTACACACACACACACACACACCTACTGCCGTCATGAACGTACACAGCACAAAGCAGCAGGTAAACACACACACACACACACACACACACCTACTGCTGTCATGAACGTACACAGCACAAAGCAGCAGGTAAACACACACACACACACACACCTACTGCTGTCATGAACGTACACAGCACAAAGCAGCAGGTACACACACACACACACACACACCTACTGCTGTCATGAACGTACACAGCACAAAGCAGCAGGTACACACACACACACACCTACTGCCGTCATGAACGTACACAGCACAAAGCAGCAGGTAAACACACACACACACACACACACCTACTGCTGTCATGAACGTACACAGCACAAAGCAGCAGGTACACACACACACACACACACACCTACTGCCGTCATGAACGTACACAGCACAAAGCAGCAGGTAAACACACACACACACACACACACACACACCTACTGCCATCATGAACGTACACAGCACAAAGCAGCAGGTAAACACACACACACACACACACACCTACTGCTGTCATGAACGTACACAGCACAAAGCAGCAGGTAAACACACACACACACACACACACACACCTACTGCTGTCATGAACGTACACAGCACAAAGCAGCAGGTACACACACACACACACACACACACACACACCTACTGCTGTCATGAACGTACACAGCACAAAGCAGCAGGTACACACACACACACACACACACCTACTGCCGTCATGAACGTACACAGCACAAAGCAGCAGGTACACACACACACACACACACACCTACTGCCGTCATGAACGTACACAGCACAAACCAGCAGGTACACACACACACACACACACACACACCTACTGCTGTCATGAACGTACACAGCACAAAGCAGCAGGTACACACACACACACACACACACCTACTGCTGTCATGAACGTACACAGCACAAAGCAGCAGGTACACACACACACACACACACACCTACTGCTGTCATGAACGTACACAGCACAAAGCAGCAGGTAAACACACACACACACACACACCTACTGCCGTCATGAACGTACACAGCACAAAGCAGCAGGTAAACACACACACACACACCTACTGCTGTCATGAACGTACACAGCACAAAGCAGCAGGTAAACACACACACACACACACCTACTGCTGTCATGAACGTACACAGCACAAAGCAGCAGGTACACACACACACACACACACACCTACTGCTGTCATGAACGTACACAGCACAAAGCAGCAGGTACACACACACACACCTACTGCCGTCATGAACGTACACAGCACAAAGCAGCAGGTAAACACACACACACACACACACCTACTGCTGTCATGAACGTACACAGCACAAAGCAGCAGGTAAACACACACACACACACACACCTACTGCTGTCATGAACGTACACAGCACAAAGCAGCAGGTACACACACACACACACACACACACACACCTACTGCTGTCATGAACGTACACAGCACAAAGCAGCAGGTACACACACACACACACACACACACCTACTGCCGTCATGAACGTACACAGCACAAAGCAGCAGGTAAACACACACACACACACACACACCTACTGCTGTCATGAACGTACACAGCACAAAGCAGCAGGTACACACACACACACACACACACCTACTGCCGTCATGAACGTACACAGCACAAAGCAGCAGGTAAACACACACACACACACACACACACCTACTGCCGTCATGAACGTACACAGCACAAAGCAGCAGGTAAACACACACACACACACACACACACACACCTACTGCTGTCATGAACGTACACAGCACAAACCAGCAGGTACACACACACACACACACACACACACACACCTACTGCTGTCATGAACGTACACAGCACAAAGCAGCAGGTACACACACACACACACACACACACACCTACTGCCGTCATGAACGTACACAGCACAAAGCAGCAGGTAAACACACACACACACACCTACTGCTGTCATGAACGTACACAGCACAAAGCAGCAGGTAAACACACACACACACACACCTACTGCTGTCATGAACGTACACAGCACAAAGCAGCAGGTACACACACACACACACACACACACACCTACTGCTGTCATGAACGTACACAGCACAAAGCAGCAGGTACACACACACACACACACACCTACTGCCGTCATGAACGTACACAGCACAAAGCAGCAGGTACACACACACACACACACACACCTACTGCTGTCATGAACGTACACAGCACAAAGCAGCAGGTACACACACACACACACACACCTACTGCCGTCATGAACGTACACAGCACAAAGCAGCAGGTAAACACACACACACACACACACACACCTACTGCTGTCATGAACGTACACAGCACAAAGCAGCAGGTACACACACACACACACACACACACACACACACACACCTACTGCTGTCATGAACGTACACAGCACAAACCAGCAGGTACACACACACACACACACACACACACACCTACTGCTGTCATGAACGTACACAGCACAAAGCAGCAGGTACACACACACACACACACACCTACTGCCGTCATGAACGTACACAGCACAAAGCAGCAGGTACACACACACACACACACACACACCTACTGCCGTCATGAACGTACACAGCACAAACCAGCAGGTACACACACACACACACACCTACTGCTGTCATGAACGTACACAGCACAAAGCAGCAGGTACACACACACACACACACACACCTACTGCTGTCATGAACGTACACAGCACAAAGCAGCAGGTACACACACACACACACACACACCTACTGCTGTCATGAACGTACACAGCACAAAGCAGCAGGTAAACACACACACACACACACCTACTGCCGTCATGAACGTACACAGCACAAAGCAGCAGGTAAACACACACACACACACACACCTACTGCCGTCATGAACGTACACAGCACAAAGCAGCAGGTAAACACACACACACACACACACACCTACTGCTGTCATGAACGTACACAGCACAAAGCAGCAGGTACACACACACACACACACACACACACACCTACTGCTGTCATGAACGTACACAGCACAAAGCAGCAGGTACACACACACACACACACACACACACACACACCTACTGCTGTCATGAACGTACACAGCACAAAGCAGCAGGTACACACACACACACACACACACACACACACCTACTGCTGTCATGAACGTACACAGCACAAAGCAGCAGGTACACACACACACACACACACACACCTACTGCTGTCATGAACGTACACAGCACAAGCAGCAGGTAAACACACACACACACACACCTACTGCTGTCATGAACGTACACAGCACAAAGCAGCAGGTACACACACACACACACACACCTACTGCTGTCATGAACGTACACAGCACAAAGCAGCAGGTAAACACACACACACACACACACCTACTGCTGTCATGAACGTACACAGCACAAAGCAGCAGGTACACACACACACACACACACCTACTGCTGTCATGAACGTACACAGCACAAACCAGCAGGTACACACACACACACACACACACACACACCTACTGCTGTCATGAACGTACACAGCACAAAGCAGCAGGTACACACACACACACACACACACACACCTACTGCTGTCATGAACGTACACAGCACAAAGCAGCAGGTACACACACACACACACACACACACACCTACTGCCGTCATGAACGTACACAGCACAAAGCAGCAGGTAAACACACACACACACACACACACACACCTACTGCCGTCATGAACGTACACAGCACAAAGCAGCAGGTACACACACACACACACACACACACACACCTACTGCTGTCATGAACGTACACAGCACAAAGCAGCAGGTACACACACACACACACACACCTACTGCTGTCATGAACGTACACAGCACAAAGCAGCAGGTACACACACACACACACACACCTACTGCTGTCATGAACGTACACAGCACAAAGCAGCAGGTACACACACACACACCCCCAGAGTCCTCTTCCCTCTCATAATACAGATCAGTGTTTTCCAAACTAAAACCTAAACGAACACCATCGTATAGATCTGTACGACTGCACCGTGCCTCCCATACTTTTATACAAAGGACCTCAGTCTGAGGGGGGGTCCGTCCCAGGGTCGCTGAAACACCCCTCTCAGCCTTCTTGTTGCAAACGCCCCATGACAGTCGCCCACGCACCCCCGATGTGCCCCCCCCCCCCCCCCCCCCCCCCGAAAAAAGAGAGCGACTCAGAGCTGCTGAGGAAGGTTGGCGTGTGTCCGTCTTCATTTCCTGCATGACTATCCGGTTTAGGGCTGCACAATTAATCGTTAAAAGACTGCGATCTCGATTCACACATGAACGTGATCTCATTTCTAAACAGGGACGATTCTGAAGCATTTTATTTAACGGCTGCATTACAAACAAACGTCCACAAACACAGAACCGCCGCCGCCTCTTCCCTCAACCAACAGTAAAACGTCTTCACAACACAAGAGCTGCTGCTGTTGGCTGCAGATGAGTGAAGAAAGAGTGAATGACAGCAGAGGAACGACTACAGTAAAGAGAGGGAAATGGATGAAACCCCCAGTGGGAGGGGCCAGAGTCCCCCACCTGAACTCCTACATGGTTCAGGTTCACATTCATCTGTGTTCATCTCATGTCGGTCTGGTTTCCTGTCGTCCAGATCCAAGTGTGTTTTCATTTTCACTTCTCTGACTTCTGCTGCTGTTCTTCTCTTCCTTTTCTTTTCTTTGTAGGTGACAATAACTCGGCCTTTAACCAAGAATCAAAAGTCTCCCCCTCTACAAAATTTTTCTATTAAAAATATTCCATTGTGCTGCTGGAAAGTTTCTTTGCGCTGCAAACTTTCACAGATCAGCTGACGTCGCTTAGCAACCAGGACCAGAAGTGCAGGGAAAAGAGAAATGAACAGAAAGTTTAACTTTCACTGCTGCGGGGGCACGGACCGCACCGCCCCCTACCCCTATTGTATAAGTAGGACGGTACCCCCCCCCCCCATTACACACAGCCACACCAACAGATCATTTCCACGGCAGACAGCGCATGAGTGAGTGGACGACTGCAGTGACATGAACGACACGAGTAAGAGGAAGAAGCAGCTACTGTCCTGGACAGCGCTGCAGGAAACATTCAGTGAAAAACATCGTGCCACAGAATCGTGATCTCAGTTCTAAGTAAAAGAATCCTGATCCCGTTTGTGCCAGAATCATGCAGCCCTGATCCTGTTTGTGTTGGACTAAACAGACCCAGGTTTCACACAGACCAGGTCCACTGACACTGGATCTGGAGGACCACTTCCATGAATCTGCTGCTGTGGACAGTCTGCTTCTGTGGTGTGAACTGGGCTTTTTCTAATGTCAGATATGTGCGGTGGTTCCAGAAGGTTGGAAAACCCTGATCCAGATGGTGGTGCTCTGGGTCTGTATGGTGTGGGTGGTTTTCCACGTTTATTCAACAGGCGTCGTTGGGACTTTAGGAAACATCTATAAACTGTATAAACTGTATAAACTATAAACTGTCATCGATCTGGTTTAACTCTGAGCTTTTATTCATGTATGTTTAAACCCACTGTGTGTGTGTGTGTGTGTGTGTGTGTGTGTGTGTGTGTGTGTGTGTGTGTGTGTGTGTGTGTGTGTGTGTGTGTGTGTGTGTGTGTGTGTGTGTGTGTGTGTGTGTGCAGGGTCCAGACGGGTCAGTGGACCTGGGGGGGTGTGGTCTACATCCAGCCTCCATCCAGCAGCTCCAGACGCCCTCCCCCCTCGGAAAGACGGCACTGACTCACATCAGCATGAACGACTTCAGCTACAGCTGGAAGAACTGAAACACACCAAAAGAACTGAAACACAGCAGAACTGAATCACAGAAGAACTGAAACACACCAAAAGAACTGAAACACAGAAGAACTGAAACACAGAAGAACTGAAACACAGAAGAACTGAAACACACCAAAAGAACTGAAACACAGAAGAACTGAAACACAGAAGAACTGAAACACACCAAAAGAACTGAAACACAGCAGAACTGAATCACAGAAGAACTGAAACACACCAAAAGAACTGAAACACAGAAGAACTGAAACACAGAAGAACTGAAACACAGAAGAACTGAAACACACCAAAAGAACTGAAACACAGAAGAACTGAAACACAGAAGAACTGAAACACAGAAGAACTGAAACACACCAAAAGAACTGAAACACAGCAGAACTGAATCACAGAAGAACTGAAACACACCAAAAGAACTGAAACACAGAAGAACTGAAACACAGAAGAACTGAAACACACCAAAAGAACTGAAACACAGCAGAACTGAATCACAGAAGAACTGAAACACACCAAAAGAACTGAAACACAGAAGAACTGAAACACAGAAGAACTGAAACACACCAAAAGAACTGAAACACAGAAGAACTGAAACACAGAAGAACTGAAACACACCAAAAGAACTGAAACACAGAAGAACTGAAACACAGAAGAACTGAAACACACCAAAAGAACTGAAACGCAGAAGAACTGAATCACAGAAGAACTGATATGCAGAAGAACTGAATCACAGCAGTAGAATTGAATCACAGCAGTAGAACTGAATCACAGAACTGGAGCTGCCATGTGACCTGCTGTGGTGTGTTGGATCCTTTTTTGGTTGAACTCTGGGTGTTCCAGGGCCTTTCAGACAAACTTTTTGTCCCACGTTCTGCATTTGTTGTTACTTTGGTGTTTACGCTCTGGTATTCGCTCATAGACGCTGTAGGAATGTCCACATGTTCTTATTCTTTTATTTTTTTTCCCTCCTTGGATATATAAAAAAAAAGTTGCATAAATATCACACAGTCCAATGGTATTGTTGTACAGTGTACTTAATATCAGTGAAATAGAACTATTGTGTTTTTTTTTTTAATAACTTCATCATGAAATTAAACTGTTGGCATAGATACAAACACTGTGTATTATTAGTAAAGATGCTTGGGATATTTAGTATAAGTTTGTAATCTTACCCCCAGAGCAAAGATTTTTATTATAAATAATTGGCGTGGTTTGTCATGTGTCCACTAGAGGGCGTATTTCTTCAAGACAGAAGTAATAATGTCACAGTAATGTTTCTGGTCACAATACAAAATAAAAGTTCTTCAACAGTAAAATGGAAACTGATATAAAATCTACTCTAACGGGCTAAAATTTTAAAACTTTAAGTAATAACATGTAGTTATAATAATTTTACAAACTGTTTGGTTGGTATAATCTATATTGCTTGATTTTGGTGATTTTTTTGGTTTAATGGGAACTCAAACACATCTACTTTTCCTGTATTGTTTTGAGTTGAAATACTCTAATTCTTAAAATAAAGCACAAATAATACACTGAAAAAAACTTACAAGCAAAAAGGTCTAGTAAAAGTTAAAACATTATCAGGCATTATATTTTTACCACAGTAATATGCAAATCAAATGCTATTGGCTGCTGAAAATGGCACCACTTGAGTTATTTTTTTTAAATCGAATATTCACAAAAATAGTGCTAACTTTGTTTTATTTTATTTATATGTCCCAAGTTAAATGAAAAACAATGCAAATTATCAGTTTTCCTTCACAAATTATGATTGTGTCTATTAATTAAAGGTCATTATTATTATTTTCACTAAGAAGAAAAATCATTTTTAATAACACTGGGGTAAAAAAAACCAAATCAAACCTGCTGTCATTTCATAGTTTGACCACCAGATGGCGGGATTGTCCGTGTTATTAAAAAAAAAAGAAAAAAAAGACACAAACTTTTCCAGTTTTAAAGCAGTTAATTCTTTTAAAAGTTTCCAAAAGTTTTGTGAATATTTGATAAAATAAATTAACTGTCAAGATTTTCCACTTGTAGCAGCCAATTCCATTTTATTTGCAGATTATTGCAGTAAAACTGTAACACTTGTTAATGCTTTAACTTTTACCAGAATTTTTGCCTCTAATTATTTTAATGTCTTTTTGTCATGGGGTGGGTGGGTGGGTGGGGGGGGACTGCAGCTGATGTCAGATTTTTGCACCAAGTCTCCTCAGCTGTGACGTGGACTCCATTTCCCAGGAGGCCTTTCGCGCCGGAGCCCAGGTGAACTGATGGAGCACGCGCCGCGGTTTCACCCGGGACACGGAGGAAAACACAAACCTGGACCCAAACCTGGACCCGGTGCCTTTCTGTGACCCGTTCCGACCCGGTTGGAGGTAAAAGTCGGAGTGCTGCTTTTAAATGTGTGAATGTGTGCCGTAAAGCGGCGGCAGGTGTCGCTGTCGGCCTCCGGTTTCAGCAGCTGCACGAGACGGAAAAAGAGTGAACAGACGGAGAAAAACTGTCAGATTTGACTGTTCTGACCTCCACCAGGAGGGGGGGGGGGGTCACTTTGATTTGTGTTTGTGTGTGTGTTTGTTTGTTAGCAAGATAACTCAAAAAGTTATGGACGGATTTTCATGAAATTTTCAGGAAATGTTGATACTGGCACAAGGAAGAAATGATGAACATTTGGTGGTGATGGTGGTGGGTGGGGGGGGTAGTCCAGTCAGAAGAAGGAGTGGACGCACGTCATCAGAATGAACACAAATGAAGGAAAAAATGAACAAAATGCACAAAAATGAAGAAAATACTAAACTTAAATGAACACAAATGAATGAAATAATGAACAAAATTCACAAAAATGAAGAAAATGTAAAAATTAACCCTTTCATGCACGAATTATGAGAACCTCAGTCAAGATTTTATTCTTGAGTGTTTTTATTCCTCTATAGGCATGAAAAAAAAAACAATGTGAGTGATTTTTTTTTTTTTTTAATGAACCTATTTTTCATGGAATTACAAAAATGTCCACTCAGCTGGACATCATGCATTTAATTTTAACAGCAAAGAAACATGTATTTACTGATATACTATCAGGTAAAAACATTTTTAATGCTGCTAATTTGATGTTTTCTCATATTTTAACAATACCTGCATATAGATAATATGCAATAAAACAGAACTGTTAATTACAGTTTAATAACAATTAGCTTTTTTTTTTTTTTTTACAGTCAAACATGTTACTGCAGATCAGATTCATCTAGAACAGCAAATTTACAGTAATGATCTGAATTACAGTGTATGGGACGATACATAAGCGTCCACTGTGTTGGCTGATATGGAACTAAAACAACAGAATCCATAAGTATATAAGAGAACCCCTTTGAACAGCTGTCCACTGTAGTGACCACTATGCATGAAAGGGTTAAATGAACACCAATGAAGGAAATAATGAACAAGATGCACAAAAATGAAGAAAATATATAAATGAAATGACCAAAAATGAAGAAAATATTGAACAAAATGAACAAAATGAATATAAAAACACAATGAAGAAAAATGAAGAAAATATAAAAACAAAATAAACAAAAATGAAGAACATATTGAACAAAATGACCAAAAATGAAGAAAATATTGAACAAAATGAACAAAATGAATATAAAAACACAATGAAGAAAAATGAAGAAAATAATGAAGAAAAATTAATAAAATATAAAAACAAAATAAACAAAAATGAAGAACATATTGAACAAAATGAACAAAAATGAATATAAAACAAAATGAAGGAAAATGAAGAAAATATAAAAACAAAATGAAGAAAATAATGAACAAAATGAAGGGGGGGGGGGGGGGCAGAGGTCTGCGCTCTCTGAGTGCTTTTCTTGTTATTGTTATTATTAAGAAAAAGTAAAATCATGTTTCATTTTAAATTCCACAGAATGACTGAAACCTGCTGTAATGTCATGGTGTGGTCTTCAGATGGCAGGATTCTCCCAAATATTAAAATAATAAAGACACTAACTTTTCCGGCTTTTATAAGATATTTAAGCCATTATTATTTATTTATTTAAAGTTACCAAAGTGGTGCAACCCCCAGCAGCCAATAACATTTTATTTGCATATTAGTGCATTAAAAATGTAATACCTGATAATGCTTTAACTTGTATTAGAATTTTGCTTGTAACAGTTTGTTTTAGTGGATTATTTGTACTTTATTTAAGAATTAGAGTATTTCAGATCGAAACTTTAAAATTATAATAGCTACATATTACTACTTAAAGACACAGATCATTTTATTTTATTGAATTCTTCCAGGTTAATTGAAAAATAATGCAAAGTGTCTGGTTCTGTGTCAAAAATTATGATTTTGTCCATTAATTATAGGTTGTTATTATTATTATGAAACAACACAGGAAAAGTAGAGTTGTTTAAATAGTTTTTTTCATTATATCTTGTGTGGTCATTGCAGGGCTGTGAATAAGTGTTATTTTTCCTACAGCACTTGAAGGAGGCACGTACCTTTTCAGAGTAAAGGCCTGACTGTGCTGGAAGGGCAGCGGTGACTGGACAGGAGGCGCCTGCTGTTATTTCTACCACACACAATCAGTTTTATCTGTCTGGATTATTGGACCTGGTGGAATCTGTCTGGTAAGGTTTTGTCTTATTTGATCTGCACCTGTCACTCACATGTATTATCATCTTAACCCCACATTTTATCTGTTGCATTGACTTTTGAATTAAACAAAGTGAATATTTCACCTCATTGCATGAACAGTTTTTGGAATCTTTCACTTTATGGAGTGTTAAAAAACACTTGACAGGACAGTTCACCACGGTCACGGCTCTATGTTTTTTCCACTCTGTGATCTATTTTTACTCCTCTGGGTATTCACACATGTTACATGCATGTACCTTTCCAAGTATGTGAGTCAGCGTGTGAGTGAGCACATTTTACAGCTGCTAAAAATGACCCAGGCTGACTCAGGCTGGAGGTTTTTTTATTCTTTTTCTGTTTTAGCACCGAAGGAAAAGGAGGGAGAGGAGATGCTTCCTCTGTGGATTTTGTTGCTGTGCTTTTATTGTGGAGGGGTTCGCAGCGGTAAGTCTGCACGATTCTTACTTTTACATTCCTTCAAAACAGTGCAGTACAGGGGGGTTAAATATATGGCCTGTGGGCCAAAACCGGCCCACCAAAGGGTCCAATCCGGCCCGCGGGATGAATTTGTGAAATGCAAAAATGACACCGACGGTCCAACCAAGGATGTTCAAATCCTTTAGTTCAGGTTCCACATTCAGACCAGTATGATCTCAAGTGGATCAGAACCAGTAAAACACCATCCTAATAACCTATAAAGAATGAAAACTACAAATTCTGCCTTTGTTTTAGTGGAAAAAGTAAATTACATGAAATTGTTTTTATCCACAAACTATCCTTTAACGAAAAATGTAACTCACCTGAAGAAAAACGAACAACCTGAAATGTCTTATTAGAAGTCAGTGTAAATATACTAATATTCTGTCTGTTATTAAATGCTTTGTGTATTTGTACATTCACTGTGGTCTGTAAGTTGTGATGTACATGTGGAAATGATAAACTAAGCCAGAATATTGTTAAAATTACGCTTATTTTTCTGAAGACATGTCAGGTTGTTCACATTATTAACACTTTTTAAAGGTTAGTTGAGAGATGTAAACATTTTGAAAATGTAATTTATTTTTTTACTGAAACATAGAGAAAATATTGGAGTCAACATTATTTTTTATATGTTATCATGTTGTTATTTTACTGGTCATTTGAGATCATATGAGGCTGAATGTGGAACCTGAGCTAAAGTGTGTTCAGTCCTCTTGGTCCAGAAGGTTTACACACTGGCTTATCTTCAGTCTGACATGATTAAAATATGCTTTATCTTATCTTGTCAACTTTTCTCTCTGCACTTATTCTTCGTTTTTCTCCATTTTTTTGTCTTTACTTTAGGAAAGCCGTTCATTTATGCTTCTCTGCAGATTCAGTGTCATTCAGCACTGTATTCAGTTTTCAGTTAATCCATTATTATATTCATTTGCAATATTCAACATAGTGTCTGACATTATTTACTTCCTAAACTCCAACCACAATGACCTTTTGACCTTAGAATAACAATCTAGAATGAATGTGAGGAGGCACGAGCTGTATCCCCTGTCATCGTCTTCGTCAAACGTCTCCAAACCTACTGGTTGGATTCATTTCAGGTTTTTTGTGCGTCTACGTTGGGACGATGTCCATAAAGTTTGCTCACAGTTATTAGAAATGTGGCCTTTTATGGTCCATATTTAGATGGTTTATAACATGTCAGTGGTTACAGATGTTTATATAGTTCCTATTGATCACTGATAGGAAGTCATATATGACTTTCATTAGGGTCCATGACCTTTGACCTTGAAGGGTCAAACACAAGATCACCAATGTCTAGATTTCAATATTCTTCTTCTGTGAAACTACTGATCGGATTCATTTCAGATTTTATGTATCCTCCTTGTGACAATGTCTACAAAGTTTGGTCAACTTTATTTATTATTCAAATGTCATGAGATAACTTTTGTTATGATTTGGCACTAGATGCATAAAATTTGATTAATCCATTGATTCACGTTTTTCAGAAATTTAGATTTTTTTTTTTTTTTTCATTTTTGATGAATTTTTGAAATATTTATATTGTGTCTTTCCTTGTAATGTTTCATATTTTGATGGTTTATAACATGTAAATGGTTACAGATATCAATATAGTTCCTACACAGGAACAATTACTGAGCATTTTTTGTCTAGAGTCAAAAGTATTTTCCTCAAAAAAGCTAAATTTGGCTCCATATTGAGTTTGGAGAGCTCTACCCAAAGAGTAACTTTTACTCTTTTTAGAGAGGGACCAAATGTTATGAGTAGAGTAAAATTTTCTTCAATGTGAGTAAATTTTACTGAGATAAATTTCCTGTGTATTGATCACCGATAGAAGTCATATGTGGACCATGATTGGATGAGTTGAGTTCTCTTCCAGTGAAAGTCCCGCCTACTTGTATCGTTAGTTTGATGTGCATCCAGACCACAGGACTGGAACATAGAGACAGAACCTGAACAACCTCACACAGTTAACATGGAACAGACACTGACCTACAGGGATGTTGGTCTTTTTAAAAGTCTTATACCTGTTCTCCTCCTGATCTTGATATGGAAGAAAATCTGTCTCATCAGATTTTGAATTAGAAAAGCCATTGAATTTCTAGCACTGAATTTTTTTTTGCACTGAAATTAAGTATCTGAATTTTTTGTCTCTCAATTTTACTATGTTCATAAATTTAGAATAAAAAAAAATTCTGATGCAAAAAATTCTGATGCAAAAAATTCCGATCACACACCCGGGACACCAAGGATAAGCAATGATTCTATCTGAAGTCGAAGCGACAGCCAGCCAATCGAGTTACATTAGGTTGGTCATGTGACGTTGAAAAAAAACTCAGATACTTAATTTCAGGGCAAAAAAATTCAGTGCTAGAAATTCAGTGGCTTTTATTATTCAAAATCTGATGAGACAGATTGTCTTCCATATCTTGACCCCTGCTTGTATGAACTTTCTATGAACTATGAACTTTCCCCTTTCCTCCATAAGTTTCCTCCTCTTCCCTTCATCCGGCCCCTCACATTCCTGAGTCTCTGGACCTTCAGGTGGAGTATGGACAGTCGGCCATCTTGCCCTGCGATGGCTCTTCATACCTGGAGGATGATGGGGGCGTCCAGTGGGAGGCGATGGGGGAGGATGTGGTAACTCTACAAGGGGAGGAGCTAAAAGTCGGAGACAGATTCACGGTTTGACCTTTATATCCTGCATCTATTATGTTATATTCTTCTTCTTCTGGTACTTCTGCTTTTGATTCCTCATGAGATGCAGTGTTTACAAGTCCCATAATTCCGTTCAGGGTCGGGTCCATTTTGCCTCTGAAGAGAAGAGAAAGGAAGGAGACTGGTCTGTGGTGGTCGAGCGTTTACGCTTCAGCGACACCAACATGTACGAGTGCATCTGGCAGGGACGGCGGACTCTGTCCACAGTCTGGCTCACAGTCACACGTGAGTAGGAAACACTTTTATCAGGCATGTGTGTCTGAGGAAACACGTTTTATTTTTTATTTAATTTAACGTTTATTTAACCAGGAAAACCTCACTGAGATTAAAAATCTTTTTTCCAAGAGTGTCCTGGCCAAGACGAACAGCAGTTCATTAAAGAGTTACAGACACAAACTTTCACACATAAAACAAAAACAAGTTTTCAACACATAAAAACACACAGTCAAGTCAAACCTTCCAAAGTCAACTTTGCAAAAAGTGCCCATGAGATGAAGACAAAGTGCATCAGGTAAAACATCTGCAGACACACGTCTCCCTCTCTAAGTCGTACAACATCATCTTAAAAGTGTCCAACCAAACCAGATCCTTCAGTTCCAGGTCTTTTTGTAGTTCGTTCCAGGTGAATGGAGCTGTAAACCTGAAGGCCTTTTTCCCTGTTCAGTTCTAACTTTAGGAACAGACAAAAAGAAAAGATCCTGACAACAAAGATTATAAGCGTCTGTGGTTCTACAGCTGATGTAGGTCTGAAGGTAGGATGGAGCTGACCTAGAATAGATTTATACATTAAAATACGCCAGTGAGTAAGTCTGCGGGCCGACAAAAGAAGACCATCCTACACCAGCATAAAGCAGACAATGATGAGTGAGAGATTTGAAATAGGTGATGAACCTCACAGCTCCATGATACAAAGTGTCCAACGACCATAGGCTATGGGAGGAGGCATCAGCGTAGTCCAACACAGACAGAAATGGAGCTGAAAGCAGTCTCCTCCGTGATTCAAAAGACAGATGTGATTTTATTTGAAAGAAGAAGCCAAGTTTTAGTTTGAGTTTTTTAACAACTTCACGCACTAGTGACTGTGTTTCAGCTGTAAAGCACTGACAGTAGAACCAGTGCAACACTGAGGTGTCTGCTCAGTTCATGGAGAACTAATGAATAACAAATAATTCAGTAACTTGTGTGGGATAAGGTAGCTGGGATGGGCTCCAGCAGCACCCCCACAACCCCCTCAAAGACCCAGGGATACTCTTTTATGTCAGTTCCCAAATGTTCTCTGTATTGAACTTTTCTCAAGTGATTTATCACCATTTATTATAATATTATCCTCTGTGTTTTGTGTTTTTTCAGTGAAAATGTGGTATTTTTGTACATGTAATTCATTGATCATGTAGATGTTCATTAAAGCTCAGATTAAAAATTTAGGGTTATTAAATCAGAATTACGTTTTATTACATTTTTTTCTTGAGCTTTATTTTGCTGCTGCCATGACCATTGAATTTCTCCATTGTGGGATCAATAAAGTATAATCTAATCTAGTCTAATGTAATCTAATGTAATCAAGTCTATTGTGGTGTATTCTAGTCTAATCTATTCTAATCTAGTCTAGTCTAATCTAAGATAATGTATTCTCATGTAATGTAGTCTATACTAGTCTAGTCTAATTTCTTCTAATCTGGTCTAGTCTTGTCTAATCTAATCTAATCTAATCTAATCTAATCTAATCTAATCTAATCTAATCTAATCTAGTTTAGTCTAATCTAATCTAATCTAATCTAGTTTAGTCTAATCTAGTTTAGTCTAATCTAATGTGTTCATTTCCCTCCCCAGCCCCTGAAGTTGAGGACTCTCTGGTGGTCTCTGTGGGTGATGATGTGATCCTCCAGTGCTACATTGACGTCTCCAGGATCCAGTCTCCTGAGGACCTTCTGGTGTGGTGGGAAAGGAACAACACCATGATTATCCAAAAGAAGGAGGAGGTACTGTGATTCTGCAGCACACTACTGATGTGTGCCATAGCATTTATACAAATCTGTGCTCATGTTCTTACTCATATATTCATGGGACGCACCAATTGCGAAGTTTTTGCTCTTTTTTTGTGTCCATTTGTGCCTAGAAACATAGAAATCTTCATTTCATTTCATTTCATTTGTTTGGATCTCCATTAGCTTTGGCTTAGGCCACAGGTGTCAGACCTGTGGCCTGGGGGCCAAATCCGGCCCGCCAAAGGGTCCAAGTCCAGCCCTTAGGATGAATTTGTGAAATGCAAAAATTACACTAAGTTATTAACAATCCTTTTAGTTCAGGTTCCACATTCAGACCAATTCAATCTCAAGTGGGCAAGATCAGTAAAATACTATCGTAATAACATATAAATAATGACAACTCCAAATTTTCCTCTTTGTAAATGTAAATATTTTCATGTATTTACACTAAAAGAATAATTTTGCAAAAAAAATGTGAATAACCTGAACAAATAAGAACAACCTGAAATGTCTTAAGAGAAGTAAATGCAATTTTAACAACATTCTGTCTGTTACTAAATGTTTTGTGTGTTTGTAGATCCACTGTGATCTGTACGTTATAATGTACATGTGGAAATGGTAAACTGAAGCAGAATATTGTTAAAATTACACTGATTTTTTCAGTTTGTTCATGTTATTCACATTGTTTGAAAGCATAGTTTGTAGATGTAAACCTGTTCATAATGTAAATTTACAATGTTTTCACTCTTAAACATAGAGAAAAGTTTGGAGTTGACATTATTTAGATATAATTATGTTATTATTTTACTGGTCCGGCCCATTTCAGATCAAATTTAGCTGAATGTGGAACTGAACTGAAATGAGTTTGACAGCCCTGGTTTAGGCCATCGCTATTCCTGGAGTCCACACCCATCACAACTGTCTTCATACTGCAATACACAAAAATCATTATAGACCATAACAGAACTGTTTTCGTCTTTCAAATCTCCATCTCATGATCTTTCAAACCTTTTTTATTTCATTTTTATCTCCATGAATTAAATGGTTCAAATCATCTACATTATAAATATCTAGATGTTCTGGTGTAAATGAAGTCAGAATCCCATGGAGTTGTCCTGTTGTCTGTACGCTGAGTCCATGCAGTAGAGATGTGATGAAGTTATGCGTGCTCTGATTGGCTCCCGGTCACATGGCAGACAGGTTCTGGGCTATAATTGGTTATTTCAGTTGTCAATCACCTGTTTGTAGGAGATCAAATAACTAACCAGAAAAGCGGTGATTTCAGCACAAATCCACTTGACTAAATAATCCTCCTCAGATAAGTGTTCGTTTTTATTTCAGCTGAAGTCCCCTTGAACACACAGGTTACCTCATGCATGTGTGGAGGCCTTTGTATCCTTTATCTCTCCAGGAATGTCCCAATGAGGTGCAGGTAGGGATGGGAATCAATAAGAATTTTACAATTCCGATTCCATTATCGATTTTGCCTATCAATCCGATTCCTTATCGATTCTCTTATCGATTCTGTTTGGGTGAGGGAATAATGCCATGTTGGCTACATTCTGACCAAAACAATGCAGCGTACGCATGACGTCATCACGCATGCACAACGAAGGCAGAATCAATCAGCAGAATCATTAAGCAGGCAAACGATTCCAAGGAACTGAGCTACTGGGATCCGGTTCTCAAAAAGAACCAGTTCTCGATTCCCATCCCTAGGTCCAGGATTTCTTTTTCTGGGGATTTGCATATATTCGTCACATTTTGTCAGCGCTCTGACGAAGTGCAAGCAGAAGTTTCAGATTTGAAATGACAGAAAATGAGAACACAGTCGATTTTGTTAACCTTAAAAATCTGTTTTCAAATCTTGATTTATGGTTTGAAAACTTTATTTTCGATATACCTTTTTCTCCTTTGCTTGCATAATACAAACACAAAATTATCTTCATACTCTACTTGTTGCACAGGGTAAAGGATGCTGAAAAGCCAGGCTCTCATTGGCTAGCTGTTAGCCAATCAAAGTCAAGAAGATTAGCATGTTGAATATTTATGAGAACTGGTGCAGATGGAGCTGAGTCTTCCAGCAGGCTTTCATTACCACGTTAGAACGGATGGAAACTTAGCAACTGAGTCCATGGCAGAACGTCAGACATGACCATAAAAGGAATGAAATACGTGTAGCAGAGCACCTTTAATTCATATTTAAAGACTTATTAGAAAATGTAAATTGTGTGGATGTGAGAGTGAGTGGTTGTTTGTGTGTAGTAGAGATGTAACGATTACCGGTATAACGATAAACTGCGGTAAAATTGCAGACGGTTAGTATTACTGTTTAAATTCTGTGTTTGATTATTGCACTTGTAGGGAAAAAACCCGATGTAAAGATCTGCTTTTATGTCAAATATTTGAGTATAGTTTTAATTTATTCCAATTTTGATTTTCTATACCTAATATTTGGAACCGATATTCACTTTTAAAGTCTTTGAAAAGGTTCGTTAAGCATCTGTGTGTTACTTATGCAATAAAGTATATAAATTTTTCAAATCAGATTTTATATTTTTTGTGTGTTTTGTGTACTTTGTGTACTTTCATGTTGATATAGTAGGTTAAAGTGAAAAAAATAATAGGCAGATGAGATAGATGAAGTTGTGCTGAAAAAACAGATCCCAAACATGGGTATAGTAAACATTTGTTTATATAGTACATAAAGGTAAAATCAAAAGGACTTAAAGACGGCCTAAATAGGCTCAGACCACTAAGGGTTAATATTTGAATGTTTCTGCAACAGAAGGGACATCATGCCTATTGTTTTATTTGATTTATTTATTTATTTAAATACAACTCGGTTCAAGTCTTTCAGTGTGTGTATTAGTACTTTTTAAACATTTTGAGCACAATTTCAACAATACCGCGATAATGATAATCGTGATAATTTTGGTCACAATAACCGTGATATGAAATTTTCATATGGTTCCATCCCTAGTGTGTATATGCCATTCATGTGAGGAACAGTCCAAAAAAAAAACACGTCCTTTTGCAACAATGCAATTTTTCAGTTTGGGATTAATGAAGTACATCTGTGTCTGTCAGTCAAACACACACAAAAAAAACAGATGGTGGTCTAAGATGATGTTTGTCCTTTAAATCTGTGCATCTCCGTTCATCCCTATTATATGATTCTGTGACTAAGTTTGAATCCTGTGTGTGACTTCCAGGTGTCTGTCAGTTCTGACGGTGACTCGGTGGTTTATTCTCCAACGCAAAATGACTTCAGTGAGCAGACGGACTTCACTGAGACCTTTCACGTCCATATGAGGCCGAAAACAGTGGATGACAGTGGAGAATACCGCTGCTGGTATAAAACCAGGTACCTGCCATTAGGATGACAGAATGACAGGAGATAAAATAAGACTTTATTGATTCCACCACTGGGAAATGTCACAGTCGACAGCAGCAAATACAGAAATAAAGTGCAAGGGAAGACAGGATGGAAATGTACATGCAGGATTTTTTAATTTTATAAATATTTCTATAAATTTAGATTGAAATATTATTTACTTACATTATAGTTGCATGACTTTTTAAACTCCCACATCTAACAAATTCCACATTAACACTTTGGATTATGTAAAAAAAAAAAAAAACAGATGTACTTTGTTGTATTTAGTGTTTTATTACGACAGCTCATATAAATAACCATATTTTCAGGAGGTCTGATGATCCCAGGCCAGGGACGCCACAGAGCATCACAGTGACTGTTCTAGAACCAAACCATGAGGAGACAGGTAGGAACTAAAACCTGAACATGTCCATATTCCACACATGATTCATCTGATGACATCATCTGATCTTACCAGGTTTCGAAATGACCGATCATTTTGAGACAACCACAGAAACGGCTGAAACCATGACCGATCTAACGCCAGTGCTCCTGGACGACGCCACACAGCCCGTGGAAGGTAAATAAAATGTAGAGGACGCACATTCAGCAATTTGAGGAGATAATCTGAAATAAGATTAAGACAAAATAAGATTAAACATGACTTTTTAAGCTCCCACATCAAACAAATTCCACATTAACACTTTGGATTATGTAAAAAACAGGTGTACTTTGTTGGATTTAGTGGTTTATTACAACAGCTCATATAAATAACCATATTATCAGGAGGTCTGATGATCCAGCAATTTAGTCCGGCCTGTCTGGATTGAAACGTTTAACCCTTTAACCCCTGACGTGTCTGTGGTGAGCGTTCTGAATGTATGATGTATTTTAAATATTCATAAAAATTCAACTGTTTGCTCAATAAGAAAAAGTTCAGAACATGCTGATAGAATAGTGTTAGAACCAGTGACACAAGACTTGGACCCAAGTGCACAACCAACAGACAGGAATAAAGTTAATGAGTGTTTATTAAACACGAACAAAATTAACAGTTCACAAAAAGGGTTCTTTAAGGAGTCTTCGCAGGTCAGACTGTGTGAATTCGTCACGGCGTCCGAGACCAGCAAGGGAAACTCTCTGCCCGGGTCGGGAACACATGAGGGGAACCCGACTAGGAGGAAACAGAGGAGAGTCAGGGGACAGACCAGGTCATACACAGAGGATCCAGAAAACAGGCAACGGTACATGGGGATAAAGCAAAGCACTAACCGTGAGTCCAGGCAAAAGTCGAAAACCAGTGAGGCAGAATCAGGCAGAGGTACAGACAGGGATCAGGCAGGCTCAGAAGACGAAGACAAACCGGGTCAGGAACGAACAGACAGACGAACAGGTTCAGAGAATCGCTGGTAAGTAAACACAACACTAGGAAGGAATACGAACTGGCGACTAACTGAGGGGAACACATTGTTTAAATACAGAAGAGGGCGGGAAGACAATAGGACACAGGTGGAGACAATCAGGGAGGAGTCAGGTAATCAGGTAAAAGGTGAACACAAAAAGGAAGGAAAGACACCAGACGAGACACAAGAGGGAAACTACAAAATAAAGCAGGAAGTGGCACACACAAGACAGACAAAACATACAAGAGTCCAGTACTGATATGACAGAATAGACCTTGTTCTTTCCATAGACATCTGAGCATGCTCAGTGCACCCCCACCACCTGTGGAATGGCGGGGGGTGTAAAACACAGAACAATGAATGAGACCGACTCACTATAAAAAGAGTTTGGTTTTTTTTGCACCGTTTTCCTTGTGTTTTTTTGTTTTTACTGTTGACACAATAAACTGGAATTTGACCCCCTAGACATGCTCAAAAACTCACCAAATTTGGCACACACGTCACGTCCTGTGAAAAATTTGATAACAATGTAAATATTAACCCCTTAGATGCCAAAATGTGCTCTCTAGCACCCCCTAGATACACAAAAACAGCCCTAGCGGCCAGTAGGAATGTGGTAGAAACATGAAACGAACGCCAAAATGTTTGTCTCATCGAGCCCAACAAGTTGTACACCGACACCCATGAGCCACCTGCAACAGGAAGTTAGCAATTTGCCTTTCAAAATAAAATGCTCCCATACAAACTTCCAGTTGGAATGTCGTACACACATGAAGTGAACGTCCAAATTATTGTCTGATTTTTTACTGAGTTTTGTCCATGGAACTGCTTTATGGAGTTAAACAGGTGTCAAAAAACAGCTGGACTGATTTATTTAAAAAAAAAAAAAAGAGCCCAAAGCTAAAACTACTGGGACCAAATTCAAATCCTTGTTGCTCAGTGTGTTCCAGTTCCCAGTTGATGTTCAGCATCCTAAATCTCTTACTGATGCACATTCTAGTGCCTTATTTAGTCCAAACCTGTCCAACTTCAGTTCCTCTCTTTGTCTTTTTTCTGTTCTTTCACCTGTTTTGACCCTAAAACACACAGTAAAACAAAACCACTGAAGAAAAGGAACACAACAAGCACATACTCACAGCAGCTTCAATGAACCTGAAACAGATGCAGATTCACAGCAGAACCTTTACCTGGAATCAGGGGTTAAAGGGTTAACATGTGAATCTCTACCTGGAATCAGAGGTTAAAGGGTTAACATGTGAACCTTTACCTGGAATCAGGGGTTAAAGGGTTAACATGTGAACCTCTACCTGGAATCAGGGGTTAAAGGGTTAACATGTGAACCTCTACCTGGAATCAGGGGTTAAAGGGTTAACATGTGAACCTCTACCTGGAATCAGGGGTTAAAGGGTTAACATGTGAACCTCTACCTGGAATCAGAGGTTAAAGGGTTAACATGTGAACCTCTACCTGGAATCAGGGGTTAAAGGGTTAACATGTGAACCTCTACCTGGAATCAGAGGTTAAAGGGTTAACATGTGAACCTCTACCTGGAATCAGGGGTTAAAGGGTTAACATGTGAACCTCTACCTGGAATCAGGGGTTAAAGGGTTAACATGTGAACCTCTACCTGGAATCAGGGGTTAAAGGGTTAACATGTGAACCTCTACCTGGAATCAGGGGTTAAAGGGTTAACATGTGAACCTCTACCTGGAATCAGGGGTTAAAGGGTTAACATGTGAACCTCTACCTGAATCAGGGGTTAAAGGGTTAACATGTGAACCTCTACCTGGAATCAGAGGTTAAAGGGTTAACATGTGACCTCTACCTGGAATCAGGGGTTAAAGGGTTAACATGTGAACCTCTACCTGGAATCAGAGGTTAAAGGGTTAACATGTGAACCTCTACCTGGAATCAGGGGTTAAAGGGTTAACATGTGAACCTCTACCTGGAATCAGAGGTTAAAGGGTTAACATGTGAACCTCTACCTGGAATCAGAGGTTAAAGGGTTAACATGTGAACCTCTACCTGGAATCAGAGGTTAAAGGGTTAACATGTGAACCTTTACCTGGAATCAGAGGTTAAAGGGTTAACATGTGAACCTTTACCTGGAATCAGAGGTTAAAGGGTTAACATGTGAACCTTTACCTGGAATCAGAGGTTAAAGGGTTAACATGTGAACCTCTACCTGGAATCAGAGGTTAAAGGGTTAACATGTGAACCTTTACCTGGAATCAGAGGTTAAAGGGTTAACATGTGAACCTTTACCTGGAATCAGAGGTTAAAGGGTTAACATGTGAACCTCTACCTGGAATCAGAGGTTAAAGGGTTAACATGTGAACCTTTACCTGGAATCAGAGGTTTAAAGGGTTAACATGTGAACCTTTACCTGGAATCAGAGGTTAAAGGGTTAACATGTGAACCTTTACCTGGAATCAGAGGTTAAAGGGTTAACATGTGAACCTCTACCTGGAATCAGGGGTTAAAGGTTCACATGTGAACCTCTACCTGGAATCAGAGGTTAAAGGGTTAACATGTGAACCTCTACCTGGAATCAGAGGTTAAAGGGTTAACATGTGAACCTCTACCTGGAATCAGAGGTTAAAGGGTTAACATGTGAACCTTTACCTGGAATCAGAGGTTAAAGGGTTAACATGTGAACCTCTACCTGGAATCAGGGGTTAAAGGGTTAAAAACAGTCCAGTTCTGTATTATCATAACGTGTGCATGAACATTGTCTGATGACAGTAGGTTTCCTTTGGTCCTCTGTCAGTGGGGTTGTATGGTTTGAATCAGGCTTGAACATTAATGTCTGATGTTACTCTTAAGGTTTTTCATCACAGTTTTTTTGTCGCTCTTTGTTGTTTTACTATTGTCTGATCTATTCTGCAACATTCACTTTGGATAAAAAAAAAAAAAAATCAACCTTTAAACTGGGACTTGATATTTACCCTGGCAATGATCCAAACTGACTGATATGCGACATTTTATCATGTTAAATTGTTCATGATACTATTCCCTGGAAATAGTTTAATCAGGTTTAAATGTGTCTTCACACAAATGATCACAAATACAATCATCACAACTCAGTTCAATCAAATGCTAATGTGACTGTTTTATAGTAGAGGTGTGAATAATATAAACCTCACCTTAATAAAGATTATATTGACTTATTTATGAAAGTATGTATTAACTTTATGATGCATTTCACCTGCTTTTTTATTTCAACTTGAATAAGACGGTGTTCTATATAGAGTAACACTTAAGTAATGTATTTTTTTGATGTAAATGTTAGGGGTGTAAGTAAATATCGGTTCTGCAATATATCGCGATATTTCATTTCACAATACTGTATCGATATTAAAAAGTACTGTATCGATATTTTTAGGTATTTATTCAAATGCAGATATTGTGGAGGTTGATTTTTGTTTATGTTTTATTTATTATTATTTAACACTCTTATTAAATAATATTAGTTCCTTTGTTGGGATTGCACAAAAATAATGTTCTGATGTTAGTTCTGAACTAATAGAATAAATGTTCATATTCTATTAGTTCAGAACTAACATCAGAACATTATTTTTGTGCAATATTTTTACGATATAGCATTAGATCCTGTTTTGATCGAATAAAACTGTGTTTAGTATTTGTCCATATTTCTGGTGTAATTCAATTCTTCAAAGAAATAATCATTTACAAAAAAGAAACAAACAAAAAAAATGCCTTTTTAACAGTATCATGATATATTGTGATATATCGTATCGTGATCCTAGTATTCTGATTTATATCGTATCACCAGATTCTTGCCAATACACAGCCCTAGTAAATGTGTATGTAACAGTGAATGTAGCAGAAGTAGCAGTAGGACAACCCCTAAACACGTTATTACATTACACACTAAACACCAGCATTCATTTGGAGATTGTGTCAAAATTATCTTTAGTTCCAGTTTAATTCTCGCTCTGTTTGGTCTGCCATAAATATCTAGATGCATAAATCTACACTATATGCTACAGTGACAAGTGTGAAAAGACAATAATATGTTCGATGGTCTGGTGCAGACTGGACCGCACAAGTTACAAGCAGCATTATTTAATATGCATTTTTTTAATATATATTTTTAGTCATCACAGAGCCACAGCCAATGGAAGCCTTTGACGAGACAGTGACATCATTCCCAGATGACCGTGAGTGGACATTTAACACATATCTGACCAGATCACTTTGGTCAAAAAACATCACTTTTAACTGTGTTTCAATACATCGATCGCCCACACATATATATAAACAGTCCAAACCAGTGCAGTTTGAATTAAAGCAGATATATGCAAGCCCAGCAGGTCCAAATATATGCATTTGTTCATCATATACATCATGTTTCTATGCAGTAACACGATTAAGGTGATGGTTCTCATGCACCCACTTCTGTGTCAGTTCCCAAATGAATTTTTCTCCATATCTAAACTTTCTTAAGTGATTTACCATCATTGATAATAGTATTGTCCTCTGTATTTTACATTTTTCAGTGTAAATCATGTATTTTCCTATATTTAATTTACTGTACATGTAGATGTTCATTAAAGCTCAGAGTGAATTCAAAGGTTATTTTATCAAAACAGAGAAAAATGAAGAAAAAGGGACTTTTTCAGCAAAATATGTCATTAACTGAACATAAAACAAGTGTCTCCACTGTCATCTGTCAAAGTCTATTGGTGTATTATTTTCTGTACAATTTTGTTCAATTTGTGGCGTATTTGGTTTATGTTACTAATTATTTAGTTGGTTTATTTTTCATTCTATTCATGTGATTGATCCCTTTGGATGTTTTTGTTTATCTTGTTGCTTATTCTATTCTTTTTTACTTAATTTTATCTTATTTTTTCATGTTATTGAGGATTTTGTAAAGTTTTTCTTCATTTTGTTTGTTTTATTCTTTATTTCATAAATATAAAAGTGTCACTGATCCAACTCCATGGGTTTTACTGGTGACTCAGTGTTGTAGAAGATGACAGTGTTTCCATGGTAACTACAGAGCCTCTGAACGTCCAAACGGGTCATATCTGATGACCATGAAAAGATGACCAACTGTATTTTGCACCAATTATTGACATGTACTGATAGGATTAGTGGATGAACAGGTATGAAACAGTTCCTTCAGTAGATGGTTTTTTTGTCACAGGTTGTTGAAGGGTTAAAGTCAGACATGCACATACAGACATGTACCCCTCATTTAACCTGCAAAGCCCATCCTGCCTTTCATAGCTTAATGTGTCCTCTCATCCGTCCTTCTGCCCTTCTAGACTCACCGGACACATGGTCTGAGTCTGTGCAGTGGGACTCCTTCCCGTGGGTTCGGACCGGTCTAATTGCTGGGGTCTTGCTGACCACAGCCGTGGTCCTGTGCATCCTCAGAGCTCTGCGGAAAGTCTAGGACTTCACTCCACACCATTTAGTGGACTTCTGAAACGACTTAGGACACGACGAACTTTTATCTTAGTGTTGGGACTTTAAAACTAGGAATTTCTCCAACAACTGAAATGACCGCAATCACAAAAAGTAAATGCAAGAGATACATGAAACAGTGTGTGATACTGTACTGGACAGAGCAGGTGCACCGTCCACAGAAGCTTTGAAAAGTTTCAACTTGAATAGAAAGAATAAAATCCTGACTGAGTGTCTGTGACAGACAAAGCCCCTTTTTTTTAAAGTTTGACCAAATAACACACATTTATCATAGAATCCATTTCTTTCCGTAGTTTATCAAATTTAAGAGGCAAAGATTTTTTCTCGGTGTTAATGTAATCAGTATGTTTAAGACTCAAAGTCCTCCCACAATTTAACAATAGAATATAGTAGTATAGAAGAGGATTAGGGCCACTATATATATATTTATTCTGAGAAAAAGTCAGAATTCTGAGAAAAAAGTCAGAATTTCTAACTTTTTTCTCATAATAATAATAATAATAATAATAATAATAATAATTATATATATATATATATATATATATATATATATATATATATATGTGTACCTTTTTTTCCCCCAGTGGCCCTAATCCTCTTCCATAGAATAGAATACAATATAATAGCCTTTATTGTCATTGTGTGTTAATGTTCTCATTGAAGTCAAAATAAACATAAAACTCAAAGTATCCTGTTTATATTCAAGGTTTTCAGTTAAAGCAAATGGCGAGAAGTTCCCAACATTAGTTTTGAAGGAAGGTCTCATGAATGAAATGAAAGTTACAGAAGAAGGTGAAGATAGACATTTCAGGCGCCGTCAGCTGGTGAGTATCTCTGCATTTATTCACACCAACAAAAGAAATATCACATCAACAGCTACAGTTTACGAAAGTAAAGGTTTAGATTTTTATGAACTGGAAACTGTACTGGAGTAAATTTCCATTTTATGTGACTTTATACCTGTCCTCTGCTGCATTTCATGGTCCAATATTTGTCTTCAGATTGCTGTCCTTCTTGTCCAATGAAACTCAAACATCTACAGAATAAAATGTGTTGGATTTGAATATTTGTTATAAATAGAAGGAAAGAGTTTTCGTTTATGGACCGAGTTAATACATTGTCTTTATTCAGATGAATCAACTCAAAGGACAAAACGACAAACATATGAGGATTTTCTAGAATATGAGGCATATGACGTACTTCACATGAGCCCAAACTTAACCCTTTCATGCATAAAGACCCACACATCCACCAGTGACCAAAATACTCTACTGATCTGAACTGTTTAATACCTGTTGATCCACTAATCCTATCAATCCATGTCAATAATTGGTGTAAAATGCAGTTCTTCATCTTTTCATGGTCATCAGATATGACCCATTTGGACGTTCAGAGGCTCTGTAGTTACCGTGGAAACACTGTCATCTTCTACAACATTGATTCACCAGTAAAACCCATGGAGTTGGATCAATGACAGTGGAGAAAATGAACAAAAATGAATGAAAAACATCTACAAAATAATAAATAATGTGAAAAATAACCAAAAGAATGACTAAAATAAAGTAAAAAGTGAATAAAATAAGCAACAAAATGAACAAAAATAGCCAAAGTAATGAATGAAATGAACAAAAATGGAAGATAAATCAACAATGTAATAAGTAATATTTAATAAAAACTTAAGTAAAAAAAAAATACAGTTCTTAATCTTTTCATGGTCATCAGATATGACCCATTTGGACATTCAGAGGCTCCGTAGTTACCATGGAAACACTGTCATCTTCTACTGTACAACATTGATTCACCAGTCAAACCCATGGAGTTGGATCAATGACAGTGGATAGAATAAACAAAAATTAATGAAAAAAACTACAAAATGTGAAAAAATAAGCCATAAAGTCTACTAAAAATAAAGTAAAAAGAATAAAAGAAGTAACAAAATGAACAAAACCAGCCAAAGTAATGGAAGGAAATTAACAAGAATTAATAATACATCAACAATGTAATAGTAACATTGACAACATAAGCCACAAACTCTGAACTACAGAAAAAAAAAATTTCAAAAGACAAGAAAATGAATAAAAACAAGTAAGATAATAAATGAAATCAACAACATGAACAAAAGTGAATAAAAAATGTGCAACATAATAATTAACATAGAGAAAATAAGCAATAAAATGAACAAAATAAATAAAAAAAACTCAATGATGTATCTTACTAAAAAAGTCTGTTTTTCTTTCTTTTCTCTGTTTTTGATATAATAACCCTCAGAGAAGTTACGGACATCTACATGATCAGTAAATTAAATATAGGAAAAATATCAGATTTTCACTGAAAAATACAAAAATACAGCGTATAATATCAGAATAAATTGTGATAAATCACTTTTAAAATGGTTAAAAATGTAAAAAAATTCATTTGGGAACGGTCACAAAAGTAGCGCTGGGTCTTTATGGGTGAAGTACACGTTTCTGACAGTCCACACTTTTATTTAAGTAGGTTTTGTGGAGTTTTTTTGGTCTACTTTGGGTTCTTCTTTCTCTACTGTAAGTGTGAGTCTTCACTGAGGATGGCATGGACCTACAGCTGAGAGTGAAATCCAATATAGAAATGACCCCCAGCCAAAAAACGCTGCATCAGGACGCCTTCGTAGCCACATAAACCTCCACTAATTACTTCCCAGTGATTATACCCTCTGCCACGCCTTCATATTACTCATTCCACCCACACTACTTTAGGATATAGTTTACATTTCGATAGCCGTTTTAGAGGGAATTCACGCCTTTACATGTGACTCATATGGCCTTAACTCACCTGTGACCTTAGCAACGGTCCACCGCACATATGTGCAGGGGTTTACATACCTGACATACCCTAGAGCAGAAGCAACCAGGCCTGGGGAAATATTAGTGAAGCACTTTAAAGACACACACCCAGACTTTGTTTCAGGACATTAAGTTGCTGCTCAGAAGTTATGGTCTGGACTAAGGTTAGAATAGTTTTGGACTTTCCATTATAGTTTAGTTTTATTTAATTTTGGCTTTTTTTCCCCTTCTAATTTAGTTTTAATTAGTTTTTAGAGCAGGTTTGACAGTTTTTATTAGTTTTAGTTTTTTTCTAAATACTTAGTTTTAGTTTAGTTCTAGTTTTTTTTTTTTATATATATATTTTCTCTTCCTCGCCGTCGTATTCAAATCAATCCCATACAGGACTCTGCTGCTTTCTCCCATAATTAGTCTCCATGTTTCCAGGTAGAGTGGGGACCAGAAGACGACTGGAAACCACAAGTGACGGACCATGACCTACTGTACTGTATGGTGCCACTAGCTAAAATTGCTCAAGTGAAATAAATCAATTTCATATCAATCAGACACTTACAAAAGATGAAAACAAAGGGAATTTTATCCATAATTTTTATGTATTTTAGTTATTTTTGTGAGCACAAAATACAGTTTCAGTTAGTTATCATTTTTTCTTTTAATTATAGTATTTATTTATTTCAGTTAATGAAAATGTTTTTTTTCTATTCTAGTTTTCGTCATGTCGTTAGTTTTCAGTAATAACCTTAGTCTGGACCCGGTGTAGTGTGTTGACGCTGGAGTTATTGCTTTGTTGTAAATGTGCGGTGGTAGATGGACGGGCCGTGGAATGCAGCGGGGGGGGGCATTATAAAGTCCATGTATATTAATAGAATGTGTTATAGTATCCAGCTGCACAGGGTGGTATGTCTGAGGGACTGAAAGCTGAGTTGGACAAGGTGGTCCACACCTCTCAATGTAAACTGTCGCTCTCTTCTTACAGTTATTTTATGTCACAGGCGCCAAATAATACCCCCGTTCCACTCAGCTGACCCTCTTTTATAAGTGTGGATATCAGTCTGTTCACCGAGTAAAGAGCTGAGGGTCGACTTAGTTTAGTGAGTTTAATGGACTCAGACTCATTTTAGTTCCAGACCGAGATCATCTCAAATGGGCTGAACCCATGAAATAACAGCACAGTGACCTCTACATCAGGGTTCTCAAACTCATGTTCTTTCAGGTTCCACATTCAGCCCCATTTGATCTGCAGTGGACCGGACCAGTCACATAAGAACAGAATTACCTATAAATAATGACAGCTCTAAATTTTTGTCTTGTTTTAGTGCAAAAAACCCCAAAAACAATTAAATAATGAAAATACTTTTATAAACTATCCCCCCCAAAAAATGTGAATAACTTGAAAAAACTGAAATTTAAATTTTAAAAAATTAAGAAAATTTAGCGCAATTTTAACACTATTCCGCCTCCACTTCTCATTAGTCCATGTGCATTCTGGATCAGATCTGCAAAGACACTAAACACTGAGGAACAGGAAGAAAAGAGTTCAAACTGGACTGAATTTAATACAGACATTTCAGGTTGGACATATTCAGCTTATTCACATTTTATTGCTACTGGAAGTTTGTAAATGTCAGTATTTCCATAATTTAATGTTATTTTTGCACTAAAACAAAGAAAAAATTGGAAGTTTGTGTTATTTCTAGGCATAATGTAATCTTTTTCTCACATCAAAGCAAGAAGTAAATCTGCAGTGGTTCTTCTGTGTGGGTTCTTCTGCTGTTCTTATTGGACCAGATTGGTCTGGATGTGGAACCCACACTAACATGAGTTCCACAGCCTGGACTGTGGAATTTTCGCACTTTGCAAATTCATCCGACAGGCTGGACTGGAACCTTTGACGGGCCGCATGTTTGAGACCCCTACTCTAAATAATTACAACTCCAAACTTTTCTGTATGTTTTAGAGAGAAAAAAATGAGAATTACATTCTGAAAATGTTTACATCTACTCAGTTTCATACTTTATTAGTGCGTTAAACGATGTGATAGTTTTTATCCTGGGCAGAGCTGAAAAGATGTTCGTCTATATTTTATAAGCACTAACATAAAATTTCACAAATCACTGCAAATGTTAGATTAGACGTCCAAGCGAAACATAAGGTGAGCAGCGCTTCCACATGATCAGTACTCCAACAATTTATTTATTATTCATCAACAGACCATGCAAAAAATAGAATATAACAAGAATATACAAAACATCAGATGTTCCAAGCCATAATAATCATAAACTAATAAGACAAATAAAAAAACTACAGTAATAAATAAAATTAAAAATATATAGACAAAATATAAATAAATAATAAATTAATTAAAGAGAATAAAAAAGAAGATCCAACAATAAGTAAAGGTACAGTTAGAAAAAGACAGAAAAATAATATTACAGTATGAAGTGGCAGACCAATTTACTTCAGGTAACTGTAGTAAAACTGAAGCGCTGATAAACGTTTTTTATTAAATTTAATATGTTTTAGAGATTCAAAATACATTTTCAATTCTAGTAAAAATAACTGAAATAATGCAGATGCTGTGGATTATCTTAGCTTTACTGAATATGAAATTTACCCAGAAGAATGAAGAGGTTGACTATGTTAAAATAATTATTATGAGAAAAGTAGCCAAAAATAATCATTTTTTCATCAAACTGATACTTTAGTTTTGGTAAAAAGAAAATTTTCCAGATTTTTCCACGAAGGGGTACAAAACTGGCATGTATAAAATAAGTGGACGATACTTTCACTCTCCCTTTTATAAAAGGTGCGACTGTCATCAATGAAAGTCAAGGGGACTAATGAGTGAGTGGGACTGGTGGGGGTTCTGTGTTCTTGCAGTGACAGTACTGTTCCACCAGAGGGCGCATGATTATAAACCATGATGTGCAGAAAGTGTAAAGTGTAGTCTGTTTGATGAACTTAACCTCTTGAGACCCAGGAAATGTCAGCAAAGTACCAGCTTTTTCTGTTTTTTATCAAATCAGTGCCTGTATTGGAAACATCATGATGCAACAGTTTTTTCAGATGCAGTTTTTACAATTTTTATGGAATGTCCTTTGTGGTGGACAGTTTTCTTTTCTTTTTTTATGTATAAAGTTGTGAAACTCTTGTCCACAAATGTGGACAGAAACCCCAGAGCTGGGTCTGAGGAGGTTAAAACTGTAGAATTACAATTTTAGAAAATAACTGCCTTAATGACTAATTTACTTTAGTTTATTTCACTGTCATACAGCATACAGGGTGGGGAAGCCAAATGTACACTGAACATTTAGTTGTTTTTTCTCAGCAGACACTACGTCAGTTGTTTTGAACCCAAACATATACTGATGTCATAATCATACCTAACACTATTATCCATACCTTTTCACAAACTTTTGCCCATATGAGTAATCAGGAAAGCAAACGTCAAAGAGTGTGTGATTTGCTGAATGCACTCGTCACACCAAAGGAGATTTCAGAAATAGTTGGAGTGTCCATAAAGACTGTTTATAATGGAAAGAAGAGAATGACTATGAGCAAAACTATTACCAGAAAGTCTGGAAGATACTATTAAAGAAGAATGGGAGAAGTTGTCACCCCAATATTTGAGGAACACTTGCGCAAGTTTCAGGAAGCGTGTGAAGGCAGTTATTGAGAAAGAAGGAGGACACATAGAATAAAAACATTTTCTATTATGGACATTTTCTTGTGGTAAATAAATTCTCATGACTTTCAATAAACTAATTGGTCATACACTGTCTTTCAATCCCTGCCTCAAAATATTGTACATTTTGCTTCCCCACCCTGTAAGCCAACACTTATTTGAGATCATTTATTTTATTTTTATAGAATGTCCTTTACCGTAGACAGGGTGATTTATTTATTTTTTTAAGTAAAGCTGTGAAGCTGGTGTCCCCTCCAGAGGATCTAAATGCGTTGCTTGGTCTCCAGACCTAAACTCAAACGGTTCTTTCATGCTATTTTGTGCATTTCACATTTTCCCTTTCTCCTCTCTCCTTTGAAAATCTCTTCCATCCATCTCTCCTCCCCTTTTGCTCGGTCCCCTCCCTCTTTTTTCTCCTCTCCTTCTTTCTTCTCAGTCAGGAGCTCTTTTCCACAGTGAAGAATGGAGGAGAAGGTTGAGGAGGAGACGCTGGTTTTCTCAGTCAGGGTGTACACTCTGCAGGAGGAGGTGAGGCTGCCCAGGCTGGACCTACACTCCAACACCACTGGAGTTGATTATCATTCTGACCTGATTTCACTGTGGATGTGTGCGCTATGCAGCCGTTTCATGTCTAGGACACACTCAAATGTATATGGGTTTGTGAGTGCAGTGAAAGAGAATCAGTAGATGTCGCTGGATTTTAACCCTTTAGCCCCTGACGTGTCTGTGGTGAGTAGGGATGGAACCATTACCAGTATAACGATAAACGGCGGTGAAATTGCACACGGTTAGTATTACCGTTTAAATTATAATTATCACGATAATCGTGTTTGATTAACGCACTTTTCCAGAGAAAACGCCTATGTAAAGATCTGCTTTTATGTCAAATATTTGAGTATAGTTTTAATTTATTACAATTTTAATTTTCTATACCTAATATTTGGAACCAATATTCACTTTTAAAGTCTTTGAAAAGGTTCGTTAAGCATCTGTGTGTTATTTATGCAATAAATTATATACATTTTTTGTGTTTTTTTTGTCCTTTTGTGTTGATATAGTAGGTTAAAGTGAAAAAAAAGGGCAGTTGATATAAATGAAGTTGTGCTGAAAAAACAGATCCCAAACATGGGTATAGTAAACATTTGTTTCTATAGTATATAAAGGCAAAATCAAAAGGACTGAAAAACAGACAGAATAGACTCAGACCACTAAGGGTTAATATTGGAATGTTTCTGACACAGAAGGGACATTGTACCAATTTTTTTTTTTTTTCAAAATACAACTTGGTTAAATTATTTCAGTGTGTGTATTAGCACTTCTTGAACATTTTGAACACAATTTCAACAATACTGCGATAATAATGATAACTGATATTTTGGTCACAGTAACCGTGATATGACATTTTTATATTGTTACATCCCTCCCTAGTGGTGAGCATTTTGAACGTATTTATTTTGATTTATTTTCAATAGTCATAAAAATTCAACCATTTGCTCAAAATACAGAGCAGTGAGTGAGACCGACTCACTGTAAAAATACACGGTTTTGGCTTTTTTTGGACACTGTTTTCCTTCTGTTTTTTTTTTTACATTATTTTTTACTGAGTTTTGACCATGCAACTGCTTTTTGGAGTTAACCAGGTATCAAAAAGATAGAATGACCCCCAAAAAAAAAAAAAAATCAACAAATGTCTGAATATTTTGTAAATGTAAGAAATTCAATAAAAATAATAACATATGACTGAAAATTAGCAAAAAAAAAAAAAAAAAAACAAATAAGTGAAATTGAACAACATAGTCATGCAAAAAATGGCAAAAATAGTCAACAAAATTGACAGAATTGAACAAATATGAACCAAAATCAGCAAACTGATTGAACAAGAACAAAAAAAGTTAAAAATAATCAAGAAATCTACTGAAATGAACAATTACAGGTGTTACAGTTGATGTTTTTTTTACTGTGTTTTTACTGAGTTTTGACCGTGGAACAGCTTTTTGGAGTTCAACCAGGTATTAAAAAATTTAAATGATAAAAAAAAAAAAAAAAGCAAAACCATCAACAAAATCAGCAAGTGTTATCAGAATATTTCGTAAATGTAAGAGATTCAACAAAAATGATCAACATACAAAAGAAAATTATTTTTTTTAAAAAGTGCTATTCTATTCTATTCTATTCTATTCTATTCTATTCTATTCTAGTGGTGTGAGAAGTGCAGGATTTGAGTACACACCTCTAGTGTGCATTAACCTACAGGTCATTATTATTAAATAACTTAATGTTAAACCCAGACCAGACTGACCTGTGTTATTGTATTTTGGTTTTAGTGGACACATCCCAGCCACAGACTCACTGTCCAACGTAACAAAAACAGGACTGACTTCAGGATTTAGAAGGAACACTTCCTGTGGTGCGTTTTCAGATGACACCTCTGATGGTGTCTACTGTGTGTGTGTGTGTGTGTGTGTATGTGTGTGTGTGTGTGTATGTGTGTGTGTATGTGTGTGTGTATGTGTGTGTGTGTGTGTTGAAGGCAGTGAACAGAGGTGAGCAGGTCGGTGTTTACAGCCACAGACTGGGACAGGAGTCCACTGTGATCCTCAGCACAGGACGGGAGGTTCAGCAGCTGACGGTGCAGGACGGTGAGCACACACACACACACACACACACACACACACACACATTCAAAGATGACAAATGTTTGCGTCTTTCTTAAATGCGGTGGAAGCGGCTGCAGTAGTGGACAGTGTTAAATGCATCAGAGGACTAAACCAGTAGCAGACTGCTGAGGTCACAATGATCATCACTAAAGACAAAGACAGTGTGTGGGTTTAGAACGGACTGTGAGGTCATTTTCACACAGAACAAGTCACATGTCTGTCTTATCAGTAAAATACACAACCATGTGTGTGAATATGTGAATTCATTTTCCAAGTTTGAATAGAAGAACTGTTGAATTGAAGAGTTCATTATGTATAGGTCCTATATATTAGTTGTATATATCCTATATTTCCTATATGCATCTTATAGTACATGCATATATCCTTTATTACCTGTATATATCATGTATTATTTTATATATATATATATATATATATATATATATATATATATCCTATATTGCCTGTATATATTCCATATTACCTATATATATTCTATATTACTTCTATGTATTCTGCATTTCTCATATATATCCCACATTGCCTATATATCCTATATTTCCTATATATATATCCTATATTATTGCCTGTATATAGCCTATATTACCTGTATAGATCCTACATTACCTGTATATATCCTGTATTTCTCGTATATATCCCATGTTGCCTATATATCCTATTTTTTCCTATATACATCCTATATTACCTGTATATATCCTATATTATTACCTGTATATATCCTATATTATTACCTGTTTATATCCTATATTATTACCTGTATATATCTTATTATTACCTGTATATATCCCACATTACCTGTATATATCCGATATTACCTGTGTATATCCTATTATTACCTGTATATATCCTCCATTACCTGTATATATCCTATATTATTACCTGTATACATCTTATTATTACCTGTTTATATCCTACTTTACCTGTATATATCCTATATTATTACCTGTATATATCCTATTATTACCTGTATATATCCTATTATTACCTGTATTTATCCTCCATTACCTGTATATATCCTCCATTACCTGTATATATCTTATTATTACCTGTATATATCTTATTATTACCTGTATATATCCTACATCACCTGTATATATCTGATATTACCTGTATATATCCTATATTACCTGTATATATCCTATATTACCTGTATATATCCTCCATTACCTGTATATATCTTATTATTACCTGTATATATCCTCCATTACCTGTATATATCTGATATTACCTGTATATATCCTATATTACCTGTGTATATCTTTACATGTTGTACTTGTCTCTCAGCTGTAGTATAGTTAGTTTTTTTGTATATATCAGTAGTATTAGTAGTATATGTATATGCATATGTATATTTTATCCTGTGGCTCTTTGCACATGCCTACATGTTTCAGTTCCAATCTGATCAATACTTACTATTTTCTGCGAACATGTTCTGTGTGTGTGTGTGTGTTTTCAGACAACAGAGCGTCAGTCTTCCACGTCCCCGTTTCCATGGAGATGGACTGCTGTCAGGTGGGAGGTCAGTCCTCCCTGGTCACCGTCGGCAGGATGAGTGTCGTTCTGCAGTTCAACACTCCGTCTGGTTTGTGACGTCATCGGTAAAATACTGCGTCCGTGTCATCGCGGGGCGGGGCTGTGCTCTTACAAACGCCTGTCACTCCTCGATGTCGTAGATATGAAGAACTTCCAGCGGCGGCTGAGGAGGCAGATCGACGAAAAGACGAGGACAGGACAGCAAGGAAGTAGGAGAGGAAACAAGGGTGCAGAGAAAAGGAGACATCTGTGTGAACTGAGGACTGAAGATTCACCTCCACAGGTAAGAGTCACAACATCTGCTTTAAAATGATGCATGCATCTGGAGTTATTCTGGTTCTGAGTGAAAACTCTACTGTTCACATGGATGGTAAACCGAGAGGATTCAAACCTAACAGCAGTTCACCACAAACAGGGATGGAACCATTACCAGTATAACCATAAACCGCCGTAAAATTCCTGGTGGTTAGTATTACCATTTAAATTCTAATTATCATGATAACTGTGTTTGATTACTGCACTTTGAAAGACAAAGAGAGAGAGAGAGAGAGAGAGAGAGAGAGAGAGAGAGAGAGAGAGAGAGAGAGAGAGAGAGAGAGACTATCTATCTATGAAAAAGAAACTAAAACAACTCAAACTTGATCTGGGAAATGGTCCAACAAAGGCCATAAGGTTCCATCTGTAATGCACATTTGTATGTTTGGTGTTTACATGTTAATATTTGAATGTTTCTGCAGCAGAAAGTACATTGTGCCAGTTATTTTATGTATTTATTTATTTTCAGTTTTTTTCAATTCCAAGTTTTCAAATTGGATTTTGTATGTTTTTGTGTTTTCTGGACTTTTGTGTTGATCTAGTAGGTTAAAGTGAAAAAAATAATAGGCAGATGATACAGATGAAGTTGTGCTGAAAAAACAGATCGCAGACATGGGAACAGGAAACATTTGTTTATAGACTGGTTAAATTAGATTAGACTAGACTGAATTAGAATGGATTAGATCAGATTAAACTGGTTAGAATAGACTAGACTAGACTAGACTAGACTAGACTAGACTAGAATAGAATAGACTAGAATAGAATAGAATAGAATAGAATAGAATAGAATAGAATAGATTAAACTGGTTACATTCGATTAGATTAGACTTTATTGATCCCACAACGGGGAAATTCAGTGATCAATTCAGTAACAGAATAAAGTGCAAGAAATAGTGAACATGTGTAAAGATGGAGCAAAAAACAAAGCATATAAAACTAATAATAGTAATAAACCTATACAGACTGTATGGCTGTAACATTAGAGTCCATTGAACCCAGGTCCTGCTGCAGCTTCAAACACATGAATAAACAGGTTTATGAACAAACAGGTTTATGAACAAACAGGTTTATGAATAAACAGGTTTATGAACAAACAGGTTTATGAACAAACAGGTTTATGAACAAACAGGTTTATGAACAAACAGGTTTATGAATGAACAGGTTTATGAACAAACAGGTTTATGAACAAACAGGTTTATGAACAAACAGGTTTATGAACAAACAGGTTTATGAACAAACAGGTTTATGAACAAACAGGTTTATGAATGAACAGGTTTATGAACGAACAGGTTTATGAATAAACAGGTTTATGAACAAACAGGTTTATGAACAAACAGGTTTATGAACAAACAGGTTTATGAACAAACAGGTTTATGAATAAACAGGTTTATGAATAAACAGGTTTATGAACAAACAGGTTTATGAACAAACAGGTTTATGAACAAACAGGTTTATGAACAAACAGGTTTATGAATAAACAGGTTTATGAATGAACAGGTTTATGAACAAACAGGTTTATGAACAAACAGGTTTATGAATAAACAGGTTTATGAATAAACAGGTTTATGAACAAACAGGTTTATGAATGAACAGGTTTATGAATAAACCTGGTTAATAAAACATAAATAAAACAGGTTTATGAATGAACAGGTTTATGAATGAACAGGTTTATGAATGAACAGGTGTTTTTTTGTTGGTTCCAGTTCCACAGCTGCCTGTCACAGCAGCAGAGCCTCCTTCAGGACTACCTGAGGACCGCCACGTATCAGAGGGCCATCCTCCTCAACGACATCGACTTCAGAGACAAGGTGACAGACACTCAGTCCATAACAGACGGCGGCTTTTGATGGAGCTCCGCCCCTTTAAAACGCTTCCTTCAGATCAACTTTATAAATATATATGTAGGAATTTTATCAGGGGAAACATGAGAATGACATGAAGCAGAGGTTTTATCCCTATAAAAGTATTTGTATCACATGTACTACACCAGGTTCTGAAACCTCTAACTAATCAATAAGATCAATACTTTCCTTAGAAGCCTGTTGTATGTGACCCAGTGCAGGTTTTCTGCCCCCTGGTGGGTTATCATCCCACTGCAGCCAGTGGAAGGGCTTTTTTTGGCCTTTTTCAATATGGCCGCTATCGTTAAATGATCCACACACTTTGTGCAGGAAAGTCTTTGGTAATTTTCTAAAAGTTTTTCTAAAAATTACACTGAAAATGTGACTGTTCAGGGGTGACGTACAACTGAATATGAAATCAAGTAAAATAAAAGCACAATAAATAACCTGTGAATAATGATACTTCCAAATGTTGATATTATAAGAATATTTACATTTACAAATCCAGTCACAATAAAATGTGACTAACCTGAACAAATATGAGAAACCTGACATTTCTGATGAAAAATAAGTGCAATTTGAACAGTATTCTGCCTGTTACAAATGTTTTGTGCATTTGTCGATCCACTGTGATCTGTAAAGTGTGTTAGTGATAAGTTGCAACGAAATATTGGTGAAATTACACCTTTAAAAAAAAAAAAAAAAAAAAAGATATTTCAGGATTTACATGGTTGTTCAGGTTATTTACATTTTCATAAAGTACATTTACTTTCTCATTAAAACAAAGACAGAAATTTGGATTTTAATTTATAGTTTATTATGCCTATTATTTTCTGGTCCGGCCCACTTTAGCTCATATTGGGCTGAATGTGGCCCCTGAACTAAGACCTAAGTTTGACGCCCCTGGTTCAGACCATTCTGTTTCTTTCATACCATGTTGAAAATCTCCTCCCCGCTGACTGCTAATGTTCTAAAAGTCTCAACCAGGAGGAGATTGAAGAGTCTGAGTCTGCAGTAACAAAAACAGTCCTTCCTTCTTTCTGTCTGTCTCCGTAGGTCGTTCTTGATGTGTGTTGTGGTTCGGGTGTTTTATCTTTCTTTGCGGTCCAAGCCGGCGCCACCAGAGTGTATACTGTTGAGCCCAGCCCCATGGCCAAACATACACAGGTACGGTTATCCCAAACCAAATAAACAGCATTTATGTCACAGGTGTTAAACATACGGCCCATGGGCCAAAACCGGCCCGCCAAAGGGTCCAGTCTGGTCCATAGGATGAATGTGTGAACGGCTAAAATCACACTGATATTAACAATCATTTTAGTTCAGGGTCCACACTGAGGCCTGTTCAATTTCACATGGGTCAGAACCAGTAAAATATAATGATGATAACCTAGAACTAAAGACAACCTGCAGCTGCCTGGTCCCTCTACACATACAGGACCACCTTTCCCTTTACATCAAATAATAGATGAGAGTTTCTAGTAATTGGACAAAAAAGTCCTTAGAAAACCCATTAAATTCCAGTACTTTACAGCAGGAGTGTCAAACATACGGCCCACGGGCCAAAACCGGCCCCCCAAAGGGTCCAGTCTGGTCCATGGGATGAATTTGTAGAAGATATTAATAATATCAATAATGTTGAAATCATTTCAGTTCAGGTTCCACATTCAGACCAATATGATCTAAAATGGATCAAACCAGTGAAATAAAAACAGAATAACCTATAAATAATGACAACGACAAAATTTCCTCTTTGTTTTGGTGTAAAAAAGTTCAATGACATGAAAAAGTGCAATTTTAACATAATTTTTTGTTCATTATTGTGAACGTTTTCTTCTTGTTATTGTTTGTTTTGTTTCTCAAAAATGTTTTCCATTTTTAAGGTTATTTATAGATTATTGTGTGATTATTTTAATTGTCCAGTCTTCTTGAGATCATATTAGGCTGTAAATACAAAATGTGAATAACCTGTACAAATATGAACATGTGTCAATATTCTGTCTGTTATTAAATGTTTTGTATTTGTAGATCCACTGTGGTCTTTAAGTTGTAATGTACATGTGTAAATGATAAACTGAGGCAGAATATTGTTAAAAAGGCACTTATTTTCCTTAAAACTTTTCCAGGTTGTTCACATTTTTTAGAGGATAGTTTGTAGATGTGAACATTTTATGATATGATTTTACTTTTTTCACTGTTGTTATTTTACTGGTCTGACCCACTGAAAACTAAAATCAGTTTGACAGACCTGCCTTACGTAAAATCAAAAGGAATAAAAATATGTGTGTGTACTTTATTTTATATTGTTGTTTTTTTTACATATATTGAGTTGAAGTGTGGTCGTGTTAGTTTCAGCAGGAATTGCAGGTTTATTTTAGTCTCCAGATATAACGCAGGAGAATAATGTCTTCCATGTCTTGACTCCCTGACCATAAGCTCTCATGCAGACTTCGGAGAGTAATGTTTTGTGTATATTGGCTTTGCAAGAGCTTAAAGAGAAACCACAGCAATGCAGTCCACACAGGGTACATACATCACATGCAGAGCATAGCATTCTGGAGAGTTAATGGGTTGCAGCAACATCTGGCCCAGAATGCAGTGGGACAGGGGCTGCAGAAAGATACTGGTGTGGGGTGTGCAGATGTTATAGACCAGAGTCAGACCAGTCAAATAAGAACTAAATGACATGATGGAAATGTTCATATCTACAAAGTTCCCTTAAAATCTGAATAACATGAACAACCTGTTTACATCCATATTTACACATGTACATTACAACGTGCAGGTCACAGTGGATCTACAAATACACAAACATGTCATAACAGACAGAATATTGGTCCAGTTACACTGATTTATATTAAGACGTTTCAGGTTGTTCATATTTATTCAGATTATTTCCATTTTTTGTGAAAAGATTGTTTGTAAATGTGGACATTTTCACGTAATGTAACTTATTCTGCACTAAAACAAAGACACATTTGCTGGTGTCATTATTTATTGGTTATTATGATCATATTTTTGTGGTTCAATCCACTTGAGATCAGATTGTTCTGTATGTGGCCCCTGAGCTAAAATGATTTTTACATCATTTATTGTTCATATTTTCAGTGTAATTTTTGTATTTCACAAATCCATCCCACAGGCTGGACTGGACCCTTTGGCTGGCTTTGGCCCAGGGGCTGTATGTTTGACACCCCTGTTACAGACAGGGAAGTAACATGACTGGTCAAAACTTTTACAAATACCTGTTATATAAGCATTTAATTTTATTTTCAATGTAAAACCAAAGAACAACTGCATGTGAAAAAGAATATGAAATGATATGTTCCTCAAATATCAGTGTGTATTATTAACACAATCTGTTAGAGACAGACCCAACAAAGATTCACAAGTAAAACCCATGGAGTTTGATTAATGACAGTTCTATACTGATTAAATAACAAATACAGTGAACAAAAATGAATAAAAACTTTACAACATAAAATAACATGAAAAAATAAGCAAAAATTAATGAAAACAAAGTTTAAAAAATTAATAAAATGAACAAGAAGATTAACATAAACAGCTGAAGTGTTCAATAAAATGAACAAAAATGAACAATAATCAAACAAAATAATGAGTAACATAAACGAAATAGGCCCCAAACTGAACCGAATCTAAGAAAAAATAATACAATAGACAACAAAATGGACAAAATGGACAAAGTGTTCAATAAACTGAACCAAAGTGAACAATAAACCAACAAAATGATGAGTATCACAAACGAAATAAGCCACAAACTGAACAAAATTATCTTTTTATAGTAGGTTAAAGGGAAAAAATAATAGACAGATGATACAGATGAAGTTGTGCTGAAAAAACAGATCCAAACATGGGTATAGTAAACATTTGTTTCTATAGTATATAAAGGCCAAATGAAAAGGACTGAAAAACAGACAGAATAGACTCAGACCACTAAGGGTTAATATGTGAATGTTTCTGACACAGAAGGGACAGTGGGACTATTATTTGTTTAAATTTTTATTTTTTTAAATACATCTTGGTTACATTATTTCAGTGTGTGTATCAGTACTTTTTGAACATTTTGAGCACAGTTTCAATAATACTGTGATAATAATGATAGCTGTGATAATTGTGGTCACAATAACTGTGATCTGAAATGTTCAGATCCTTCCATCCCTAGTGTCTGGTTTTTGTCCATGATGTCCGTGTGGAGGTGTGTGTTTGTGCATAAGTTTTGTGTGTCCTCGTCCAGGTGCTGGTCCAGGCTAACTGTCTGACTGAGCGGATCACGGTCCTGGAGGGGGAGGTGGAGGACGTGGACTGTCCCGCCATGGTGGACGTCATCGTCTCTGAGCCCATGGGCTACATGCTGCTCAGTGAGCGGCTCATAGAGAGCTTCCTGTACGCCAGGAAGTGGCTCAAACCAAACGGTAGGAGCTCAGGTGTAGTCCAGACTCGATCTGCTGAACTTCATTGACTGTGTTTGTGTTTTAAAGCTTCTGTTCTGTACCTGCAGATGGCTGGTCCCTCTACCGCCTTTCACTTTACATCAAATGACAGTACAGAGAGTTTCTAATAACTGGACAAAAAAGTCCTTAGAAAACCCATTAAATTCCAGTACCTTACAGCAGGAGTGTCAAACATGCGGCCCGCGGGCCAAAACCGGCCCCCCAAAGGGTCCAGTCTGGTCCATGGGAGGAATTAGTAGAAGATATTAATAATATAATAATGTTCAAATCATTTCAGTTCAGGTTCCACATTCAGACCAATATGATCTAAAACGGATCAGAACCAGTCAAATAATAACAGAATAACCTATAAATAATGACAACTACAAATGTTCTCTTTATTTTAGTGTAAAAAAGTGAAATTACATGAAAATATTTACATTTACAAACTATCCTTTTCCAAAGAAATATGAAGTGCAATTTTAACATCATGTTTAGTTCATTATTGTGAATGTTTTGTTCTTGTTCATTTTGTTCATATTTGTAATTTTTCCTTATCTCTGTTCAGTTCAAAAAAATGTCTATTATTTATAGATTATTATGTTATTATTTTACTGGTCCAGTTCACGAGAGATCATATTAGGCTGCAAATATAAAATGTGAATAACCTGAACAAATACGAACAACCTGAAATGTCTGAATATAAACCAGTGTAACTGTACCAATATTCAGTCTGTTATTAAATGTTCTGTGTGTTTGTAGATCCACTGTCATCTGTACGTTATAATGAACATGTGGAAATGATAAACTGAGGCTGAATAATGTTAAAACTGCACTTATTTTTTTTAAAGAAATTTCAGGTTTGTCATGTAATTCTCAGTTTTTAAAGGATAGTTTGTAGATGTATACAGAAGCGTGTTGCATTCACACAAAAAAGAAAATTCTGCTCTGTTTTTCCGAATTAACAAGATACTATTTTCTGAAAAAATAAAAATTCAGCTCTATTTTTACAAGATAATTATCTTGTTAATTCAGAAAAACAGAGCTGAATTTTTTTTTAACTTTTTTTTTCTGGTAATTATGAGATAATTATCTCATTAATTCGGAAAAACAGAGCTGAATTTTATGTTTTTGTGTGAATGCAACATGCTTCCGTAGATGTAAACATTTTCATGATGTAACTTGACTTTTTTCGCTGTTAGTATTTTATTGGTTCTGACCCACTTTAGATCGTTTTGGTCTGAATGTGGATCCTGAACTAACATGAGTATGAGGCTCTTACACTAAACTGAATATACTCTACCCACTAAACCTAGCTTTTCAGATGTCAACAACTAGGGATGTAACCATATGGAAATTTCATATCATGGTTATTGTGACCACAATTATCACAGTTCTCATTATCATCGCGGTATTATTGAAGTTGTGCTCAAAATGTTCAAAAAGTACTTTTACACACACTGAAATAATTTAACCAAGTTGTATTTAAAAAACAAACAAACAAATAAAATAACAGTCCCACTGTCCCTTCTGTGTCAGAAACATTCACATATTAACCCTTAGTGGTCTGAGTCTATTCTGTCTGTTTTTCAGTCCTTTTGATTTGGCCTTTATATACTATAGAAACAAATGTTTACTATACCCATGTTTGGATCTGTTTTTTCAGCACAACTTCATCTAGATCATCTGTCTATTATTTTTTCACTTTAACCTACTATAAAAACATAAAAGGACAGAAAACACACAAAAAATATATAAAATCCGATTTGAAAAATGTATATAATTTATTGCATAAATAACACACAGATGCTTAACGAACCTTTTCAAAGACTTTAAAAGTGAATATTGGTTCCAAATATTAGGTATAGAAAATTAAAATTGTAATAAATCAAAACTATACTCAAATGTTTGACATTAAAGCAGATCTTTCCATAGGGTTTTTCCCCTGAAAGTGCGTTAATCAAACACGGCTATCATGAGAATTAGAATTTAAACACTAATACTAACCGTCTGTGATTTTACCGCCGTTTATCGTTGTACTGGTAATCATTACATCCCTATCAACAACATTTTACTAATAACCCCTACATGATGCATGCATGAGTGAAGCCCAGTTTCATCTGCAGAGCTTGTACTTGTATTGGAGTATTTGAAAGTATTTTTGAAGTACAGGATGTAACTAATGCCACTGTTCTGACTTCAGGTCTGATGTTTCCCTCCTCTGGTGATATTCATGTGGCTCCCTTCAGTGACGAGCAGCTCTACTTTGAACACTACGCACGAGCCACTTTCTGGTCTCTCACACACACACACACACACACACACACACACACACACACACACACACACACACACACACACACATATACACAAGCATACATAGGCATACATCCATGCATGAGGACACAAACACACTAGAGCCCTTTCATTCTTCCTCCCTCCTCCCTCCCTCCTTCCCTCTTTTTCGCTCATGTTGGTGGAGTTTGACCTCAGCCAGGCATGTTTCCTGTTGGTGTAAAACGCTCGGGTGCAGTCCAGTCCTGACTCATATGCACCAATAATAAGGGTCTGACTGATACGAGCGTCTGTAGACCGCTTCATTTCAGCTGAGGGCGACATTTTATTTAATATTAACCCATAAAGACCCAAACCATCGACTGGTGTAAACTATCAATCCATGTCAAGAATTGGTGTAAAATACAGTTCTTCATCTTTTCATGGTCATCAGATATGACCCATTTGGACGTTCAGAGGCTCCGTAGTTACCATGGAAACACTGTCATCTTCTACAACAATGATTTACCACTAAAACCCATGGAGTTGGATCAATGACAGTGGATGAAATGAACAAAAATTAATGAAAAAAACTACAAAATGTGAAAAAATAAGCCATAAAACTTACTAAAAATAAAGTAAAAAAAAAAAAAAAAAGAGTAAAACAAGCAACAAAATGAACAAAAACAGCCAAAGTAATGGAATAAAATTAACAAGAAATAATGATAAATCAACAATGTAATAGTAACATTGACAAAATAAGCCACAAACTCTAAATAAACTAAAGAAAAAACATTTCAAAAGGCAGGAAAATGAACAAAAACACCTAAAATGATGAATAACATCAACAAAAGGACAAAAGTGAATTAAAAAAAATCTTAACACTTATTCCCCAGTCAAACCCATGGAGTTTATTAAATGACAGTAAATGGACACACTGGGTTTATGTTCAGTTAATGACAGATTTTACTGAAAAAGCCACTTTTTCTTCCGTTTTCTCTGTTTCTGAGATAATAAACCTCAACTGTAATCTGAACTTTAATGAACATATACATGATCAGTGAATTAAAAACAGGAAAATACAGGATTTTCACTGAAAAAAATGCTAAATACAGAAGATGATATTACAGTAAGTGATGATAAATCACTCATGAAAGGATAAAGAACAGAGCGATGCCACAGCAGTCCTGGGTCTTTATGGGTTAAACCTTTCCTGTCAGATAATGTCCTTACCAGATTTAAAGTCACACCTTATATTTCAACACGTGGTCATGTGTGTCGTATGAGTCATCTGTGTTTTTCTGAACGGCCGCTCTTTCTCACATTACACCTGGACAAAGCTGCAGACAAACCTGCGGCATAAATGTCTTTACAGTCTGTTTAAAAAGCCGTTACAGGAGATTTGTACAGAAAAAACACAGTCAATGGAAGACTAGACTTAGATCAGGGCTGTCAAACATGCGGCCCATGGGCTAAATGCAGCCTCCTCAAAGGTTCCAGTTCGGCCCCTGGGATGAATTTATGAAGTACAAAAATTCCACAGTCCAGGCTGAGGAACTCATTTTAATTCTGGTTCCACAAACAGACCAATCTGATCTACAGTCAAAATACATAATGTCTATAAATAATGACAACTTCAAATTTTTGTCTTTGTTTTAATGCAAAAAATAACATTAAATTATGAAAATATTTACATTTACAAACTATCCTGTAACAATAAAATGTGACTAACCTGAACAAATGTGACCAACCTGAAATGTCTAAAGAAAATTAATAAATCTTCAATTAAGTAAAAAAAATCTTGAATTAAGCCAAAAAAATCTAGAATTAACAACTTCAAATGTTTGTCTTTGTTTTAGTGCAAAAAAACTCACATTAAATTGTGAAACTCTTTCCATTTCCAAACTCTCCTGTACCAATAAACTGTGACTAACCTGAACAAATGTGTCCAACCTGAAATGTCTGTATTAAATTCAGTCCAGTTTGAACTCTTTTCTTCCTGTTCCTCAGTGTTTAGTGTCTTTGGAGATCTGATCCAAAATGCACATGGACTAATGAGAAGTGGAGGAAGAAGACTGAGAAAATTACACTGATAATTCTTCAGAAATGTCAGTTTCAGTTTTTTCAGGTTATTCACATCCTTTTTGTTTGGATAGTTTATAACAGTAAGTAGTTTCATAAGTTAATGGGGTTTTCTGCACTAAAACAAAGACAAGAATTATCAGTTGTCATTATTTCTAGGTTCTTCTGTTCTTATTTTCCTGGTTCGCTCCACTGCAGATCACATCAGTCTGAATGTGGAACCTGAAAGAACAGGAGTTTGAGAACCCTGATTTAGACACTTTCAACAAAATATATAAATATAGAGAAGCGGATGTTTTCTGAGCACTTTGTGATTTAAACTCCAGGAATGTTCATGACATGTGACCTGTTAAGTAGAAGGAAACCATAAAGCATGAAGATCACACAAAAACCGTTCAAAAAGTGAGTGGTTCTCTGTGTAAGGACTACAGAACAGAAGAACACATCATGGGTGGACAGCTGCTCAGGGGGTTAACATTTTCAGCCGCGTTTTTATTTTATCACTAAATCCAAATATCAGCTGGAAATCATGCAAGCAGTAACCATGGAAACCAAAGCCATGTGAACAGAACAGTCACTGGTGTTGGGTTTGTTTTGTTTGTGCATGCAAGCACAGCAGTGTGTGTGTGTGTGTGTGTGTGTGTGTGTGTGTGTGTGTGTGTGTGTGTGTGTGTGTGTGTGTGTGTGTGTGTGTGTGTGTGTTCATGCTCTGCTCCACCAGTATGTGTGGGTCAGGCTCAGTCACTCTTGAGGAATGAAAGTAATCTGTAAAACTGATGTTTCTCAGCTTTAACCCTTTAAGGACTCCCATCATAACAGGCCCACACGTCTTTGTTGAGTTCGTACAAAAAAATTAGCAAAAAACGACACTTTTACTGCAAAAACTTAACTTTCAGTATCTGGCCTTTAATTACCATTATTATATGTAATAAATGTTTAAAACAGTGTGTTAGAGTAAAAAATAAAAACAAAGGACAGACTTAAATTTAACTTTTTTAAAGTTTTTATTTTGTATTTTTTACGACAGCGTATTAGGGCCACATAAGAAAATCACAATACCTCCTAATTAACAACTTTATTCTTGTTAAATGAGTTTTTAAAACTACAACTTTATTCTCATTAAATAACAACTTTATTCTCGTAGTGATGTGCGTTTTTATTTTCTTATGTGGCCCTACTATGTCGTTGTAATTTTCACATTTTTTACAAGGTACAGTTGAACATTCCCCCAAAACAAAATAAGTAACAATTAACAGAGAGAAAACCAAAGCCATACACAGCCCAGGTGAGGATTTTAAAGGCTGTAACTCTAAACTGAACGTTCATGTCCTAATATTATCTACTGTGATGTGTGAACTCTGTACTTCTGTGGGAAATGAAGGAGTTTAATCGTGTTAAATACAGAATCCATCAGAAGTACTAGCACAGACAGAGGTTCAGGAGTATGATGTGAAATGAACGCCTCCTGTGCAGATTCACTGACTGTTGTTTGGTTTGAGTTTCAGGCAGCAGAGAAGCTTCTACAGTGTAAACCTGAGTGCACTTCACAGCGCCGCAGTCGATGAGTTTTTCAGACAGCCCATCCTGGTAAAGGCCTCCACACTCCTGCAGAAACCTGCTGCCTTACACGACCGAGCACCACGCCCACAAATGACACAGAATTAGACCGGTCCTGCACATCACACACATGAAATACACATACAAGTCCTTCCTAATCACCAACAGTACATAATCTGTGCATGTCTCTAGTTTGGAACTTTTTTTTTTTTTTTTGCCTTTCATCAACTTGATCCAAAAACAAAACACCAAATATTCATTAACTGTCATTTTTTTAACCCTTTAAATACCATGTTTGTAATATAAAGAAACTGTTCTTTTTTCAGCACAAAAGACTATTTATTTCCAATAATCTACATAAAAATGTATTATAATTATTATTATTATTTTCATCCTGGTATATATGTCAGTGATTAACACCAACACTGGTTCATATACATTATTATTTCTGGTGTTAGGTCAAATGTTTAATGCTAAGAACTGTGTTAGTGTAGGAATTTAACATTGTTTACAGTCAGTTCTGGAAATGACAGAAGTTTTGTTTTTACAAAACTTGCTGGAAATGTCTTTTTTTATTATTATTATTCACATGTTTCTGAGGTACAATGAAGAACAATTAGAGTTTTCAAAGAAATTTAACGACAAATCACATTTAAGCAAAAAATCCATTTGTGTCATTCCTAAAACTTTTGGCCATGAATGGATAATGGGATGGTTTTAGTGGATGATCAGAATTTTAAAAATCATGCAAAAATAAACAAATTTTGAATTCTGACCTAAAACAAATTATGAAAAAATCATCTGAGCTTTAATAACATGAAGTGTAAAGTGTGTATAAGATACTGAAGGGTTAAATAAAACTATTCCTTCAGTTCAGTGACAGTTTTGGATTGTTGTTTGTTCTTTATGTCTTGTCTTTTTAAGGACACGTTTGACATCCAGGTTCTGGTGGCCAGGTCTGTCAAACACTGCATCAACTTCATGGAGGCAAAAGAAGAGGATTTACACAGGTACAGGAGCTGAAGCTGAAAACACACACGAGCAGCCACTGGCGTTTGTCAAACCACTGATGAACCAATGTGACAGTGTTTCCACGGTAACTGCAGAGCCTCTGAACGCCCAAGTGGGTCAAATCTGATGACCATGAAAAGATGAGAAGATGATAAACTGTATTTTATATGACTCATTCAAATGTGTCAATCAGGTTAGTGGATCAGAAGTGATTAAACATCTTGGATCAGCAGGTGGTTTAGGTCACTAGTGGCTGTTAGTGTCTTTGAAGGTTACACATCTGTTTATTTATGTATTTATTTATTTGTGTTTGTCTAGTCACAATAATGAGAGTCCTCCTCCTCATGTGTTGCTTTGTTTCAGGGTGGAGATTCCCTTTGTGTTCACCCTGCTTCAGTCTGGTCTGGTTCATGGACTCGCCTTCTGGTTCGACGTGGCCTATCTGGGCTCCAAGTATTCAACCGCCAACACTAACCTCCTCCTCCTCTGACAGATCATGTTCATTTAAAACAGGGTTCTCAAACTCCTGTTCTTTCAGGTTCCACATTCAGCCCGATTTGATCTGCAGTGGGCCAGACCAGTCAAATAAGAACAGAAGAACCGAGAAATAATGACAAATGCAAACTTATGTCTGTGTTTTAGTGCAACAACCCCATTAAATTATGAAAATACTTACTTTTATAAACTATCCAAACAAAAAAGATGTGAATAACCTGAAAAAAATTACATTTCTTCAGAAAAATCAGTGTAATTTTCTCAGTCTTCTTCCTCCACTTCTCATTAGTCCATGTGCATTCTGGATCAGATCTGCAAAGACACTAAACACTGAGGAACAGGAAGAAAAGAGTTCAAACTGGACTGAATTTAATACAGACATTTCAGGTTGGACACATTTGTTCAGGTTAGTCACATTTTATTGGTACAGGAGAGTTTGGAAATGGAAAGAGTTTCACAATTTGATGTTATTTTTTGCACTAAAACAATGACAAAAATTTGAAGTTGTTAATTCAAGATTTTTTTGCTTAATTGAAGATTTTTTTTACTTAATTGAAATTTTTTTTTTTTTTTTTTTGCTTAATTCAAGATTTTTTCCTTAATTCAAGCTAAATTTTTTTTTCTTAAGTCAAGATTTTTTTGCTAAATTTAAGGTTTTTTTTGCTTAATTCAACATTTTTTCCTTAATTCAAGCTGAAAATTTTTATTTCTTAATTCAGTTAAAGACTGTGGAATTTTTACACTTTATAAATTCATTCTAGGGGCTGGGTTGGGACTTTTGGTTGCCGCATGCTTGACGCCCCTGATATAAAAGCTGCTCCAGTGTCTGTGGTAACCATGCGGTGTCTTTAACCCCCCCCCCCCCCCTGCAGGACCACGGTGTGGCTGTCCACAGCTCCCACTGAGCCTCTGACCCGCTGGTACCAGGTCCGCTGTCTGCTGCAGACGCCGCTCTTCGCCAAACTGGGACAAACATTGTCCGGCAGCGTCCTGCTAACGGCTAATGACAGGTATTCAGTCCACCACAAACCCTGTTCACTGGAGGGTCTGCTTTCAAACACAGTCTGAGCTCATATCTGTGTTCATTTACCTGAAAATTCACTGGAACTGTCTGAGATTTTCACCACCATCTGCCTTCACACCAGGACGTAAACGGTCCACACACCTAAACACAGCTCAGATACGCTGTGACCACATTTACAATCAGTGAAAAACCAGTGGAAGTGTGTGTGACTGCACAGAACAGCAAACTGAACATCTGGATGAGTTTTATTCTATTTGTTTTAATGGAGCTTGTGATGATGGGGAGGTTCAGTGTGAGACACATTCTGGATCTGGTCTGGACGGAGTTCCATGGAAACAGAAGGAGAAGAAAGACTCTGTTCTCTTCTCTTCTCTTCTCTTCTCTTCTCTTCTCTTCTCTTCTCTTCTCTTCTCTTCTCTTCTCTTCTCTTCTCTTCTCTTCTCTTCTCTTCTCTTCTCTTCTCTTACCTTACCTTACCTTACCTTACCTTTTCTTTTTCATTTTTTCCCATATCTTATCTTGTCTCTTTTCTTTTTGTATCTTTTCTTTTTTTTACCTTTTCTTTTTCCTTTCTTTTCTTTCTTTTTGTATCTTTCCTTTCCTTTCCACATGTAAATAAATGATTATTACCACTAATAACAGTTCAGTTGTTTCCAGTTTCAGCCTCACAGTGTCTTAAATGAACATGAATGTCCTTTACAGGCAGAGTTACGACATCCACATCACAGCCACGGTCGACCAATCAGGCTTCAGATCTGGAAATATCCTGGACCTCAAAAACCCTTTCCTCAGGTCAGTTCTGTTGACATGTGATTTTTTATCAATATTTAGGAGTAAATACAGGACTTTTAGGCTCATGTATGTCAACAAATGCTTTTTTTTTTACTGTTTAACTTAAACATATGACCTTTTGGGCTGTTTCTACAGGATGCCATCCTGGTTCCACTGTTAGAGGTCTCCAGAACCACATGGGCTGGTGGTCCAGACCAGGTGACCTCTGACCTCTGTCCTCCCGAACGCTGGCTGAGGAGAACGGAGGTAAACACACTCACATGTCCAATCTGTGCTTCCATTCTGTACCACACACAGGTAAAGCAGATTCCAAACACCTCCACAAGAGGGCAGTGAAATCTAATCCCTCCTAATAATTCACCACCACCAGGTTTATGAAAGTGGACACATACCAGGGTTCTTAAACTAATGTTCTTTCAGGTTCCACATTCAGCCTGATTTGATCTGCAGTGGACCGGACCAGTGAAATAATAACAGAATAACCGATAAATAATGACAACTCCAAATTTATGTCTTTGTTTTAGTGCAACAACCCCTTTAAATTATGAAAATACTTACTTTTATAAACTATCCAAACAAAAAAGATGTGAATAACCTGAAAAAACTGACATTTCTTCAGTAAAATCAGTGTAATTTTCTCAGTCTTCTTCCTCCACTTCTCATTAGTCCATGTGCATTCTGGATCAGATCTCCAAAGACACTAAACACTGAGGAACAGGAAGAAAAGAGTTCAAACTGGACTGAATTTAATACAGACATTTCAGGTTGGACACATTTGTTCAGGTTAGTCACAGTTTATTGGTACAGGAGAGTTTGGAAATGGAAAGAGTTTCACAATTTAATGGGATTTTTTTGAACTAAAACAAAGACAAATCTGATGTTGTCATTATTTATAGGCATAGTGTAATGTTATTTTTTTCACATCAAACCAGGAAGTCCTTCTGTTGTGTGGGTTCTTCTGTTGTTCTTATTTGACTGTAGATCAGATTGGTCTGGATGTGGAACCCACACTAAAAGGAGTTCCACAGCCTGGACTGTGGAATTTTTGCATTTTGCAAATTCGTCCCACGGGCCAAATTTGAACCTTTGGGGGGGGGGGCGGGGGGCGCATTTGGCCCTTGGGATGCATGTTTGACACCCCTGATATATATGATGAAAAGTTGGATTTGATTACATTTACATATGTCCTATTTTAATATGAATATGTACGTACAATTTTGCCACTTAGTGCTAAAATGATTTTGTTGTATTGAGTCATTTGTGTGACGTTTTGAAAGCTTTATCAAAATATTTCACTATTTTTCTGTCCTTTATGTTAAAAGTCTGTAAAAGCAGCAGGGTCATGAGTTTGACCCTCATGAGTACTTTAAATAAATAAATAAAAAAATAACATAATACATTTATGAGTGCTACGTACATCTGACATCTGCTGGTTTGACTATTAATGAAAAATGATAAATATATTCTTTTTTTTTCTCTCTTTTGTCTCCAAAGGAACCTGTGGAGGATCATCAACCACCTTATCACTCACTGAAGCTTCGATACATGGATTTTTATATGTACTTTTTTTTTTACTGTTCCAGAAAAGGACAGATAAATACATTTACGACCCAAGGCAACAGTTTTACATAAGCACACACAAATATATCAGATACACAATCTTGAGCACAAACTGACACAAAAATGGAACTGCATTACTCCAGGATTTGTATGTTTTTGTTCACTTTATGAAAGATCAAATTTCTCCGTGTTGTGACAAAATGTTTCCTTAAATTCTTTCTTTTATATTATTTCGACCATGTGCCACTTTTTTGTAAACCTCTAAATTTGATGGCATGTGAATTTATAAATAAATTGTTTATTGGTTCATGATAAACTCTGTCGATAATTTTCTTTGCTTTTTACTGTGATATTAAAATTATCTACATTTTTGTGTTCATGTTTTTGAAGCATTTGAGTCAAGTTGTTTTATTTTTCCAGCGTAGGATGCATCACATGTTTTATATGAACGTGTATTTTTATGTTTTCAAATACATGATGTGGACTTGGTGGACCATGGTATATTTTTGATGAATTTGTCTCCATATTTGTTTTTTGTTTTTGTATTAATTACCTCCCTTGTTTTAATTTGTGGCTGCCAGATAAGTGGCTGAGGAACGCATTTGCACTGCAGATGTTTCAATAAGCTGACAGTGAAATGTTTCTGAACTACAAATGATGCCTGTTTTCAACTGGAACAAACACAAACATCTACACACACTAATCTTCACTTTCCGTACCTCATTTCATTCTTTACATAAATAAATATCTGTTAATTTTGTTACATCTTCATTCTCTCTCTGTCATTAATTTCATATTTGCACAAAAGAAGTGACAAGTGTTGCCTTAACATCTTTTTCCTCATCAGTTTGATAATTATTTCCAAAACAGTGTATTCATTTCTGTCTTTTTTTTTTTTTAATTGAACTTGTGAAAAATGACAAACTCTCAACGAGGATAATAATATAACAATCTTCTTAGGGACAAGACAAACATTTTAAATTCGTTTGTAAATCCAGAAAAGGCTCATCAAACGAACACGAGACAAAGACTTCACTGCGCAGGCGCAATGACTCCGACCACAACAAGAGATAAACAACACTTTTATTATGTTATGTTACTGTTAGCTAATGTTTTTACATGTTTATAGTGTACACAACATGCAAATATTAATAATACAAAATAAATATGACAAAAAACGCTGTAGCAGATGAATTACACCCTGCATTTGTTTCTCGTCGGATCAGTTGGTGACGGACCTACATCCGGTTGATCGAGGTGACTTCCTAGTTTGGACATGCGCAGAACGAAGGTATAAATTTGGAGCAATTGTTGTATTTAAGCTAAATTATGCTAATGTAAAAATATTTATCAGCTTATTGTGTGTTTTTACAGCTGATATACTGAAGTAGACTACCTGTGGGGAATAGTTTTAAAGTTATTTGAATATTTCGGATATATTTTGGAAATTAACAACATAATGCTAACGGTGCTAGCTGAACACTGCTGTATTTACATGACTTTAACACTCACGGGCATTTTGTTTAGCAAATGTTATTTAATTCAGTTACATTATCTTAATTAAAAAAATAGCGTGTTGGAATGTAAATGCTATTTCTACCCTGTGTGTGTGAAGTTGAGATTTTACGACGCTATTTAACTTTTATTTTGTAGGAAGAACCGGAAATGTTAGTGTAAAGTTATTGTGTCTGCTTTTACTTCACGTAGTGAGTTGGGAAGTGCGCCCTCTGGTGGACAACTGGACCAACTGCACTAAGTTTTGTCCAAGTTTTCTCTGAATGTGGAAGAAAACATGAGAAGACAAACAGATGGACTTTATGTCTGTAATAACAGAAAACTGTAGCTATAGTTTGTGTTTCAGCGTCCATCCATAAATGCTTGTTTTTCTTTTTATTTCAACTACATGAGAACTTGAAAAATAAGGAAAAAATGAACCAAAAAAACTTGAAATAAAACATAAAAGTGAACAAATATTTCTAAAGTGAGAAGAAAATGAGCAAAATAAAAAAAAGAACCAAAAAAAACCTTGAAAAAAAAAACATAAAAGTGAACAAATACTTCTAAAGTGAGGAGTAAATGAGCAAAATAAAAAACAATGATAAAATGAACCAAAAAATCTTGAAATAAAGCATAAAAGCGAACAAATATTTCTAAAGTGAGAAGGAAATGAGCAAATTCTTGAAAAATAAGGAAAAAAATGAACCACAAAACCTTGAAATAAAAAATAAATGTGAACAAATATTTCTAAAGTGAGAAGAAAATGAGCAAAATAAGAAAAAAATGAACCAAAAAAGCTTGAAAAAAAAAAACAACATAAAATTGAACAAATATTTCTAAAGTGAGAAGAAAATGAGCAAAATAAGAAAAAAATGAACCAAAAAAGCTTGAAAAAAAAAACAACATAAAATTGAACAAATATTTCTAAAGTGAGGAGTAAATGAGCAAAATACTTGAAAAATAAGGAAAAACTGAACCAAAAACCTTGAAATAAAGCATAAAATTGAACAAATATTTCTAAAGTGAGAAGAAAATGAGCAAAATAAGAAAAAAATGAACCAAAAAACCTTGAAATAAAGCATAAAATTGAACAAATACTTCTAAAGTAAGACTAAAATGAGCAAAATAAGAAGACAAACGGATGGATTTTGTGTGTGTAATTAAATAAAACTGTAACTATAATTTGTGTTTCAGTGTTCATCTGTTCTCAGAGTTTATTTCAGACACAAACTGTCTCACATTTGTAGTTACAGAGAACAACCAGCAGATGGCAGCACCGAGACAGAACGAGTCAAACTGAGATGAAGACTGCACTGCGCAGGCGCCACGACTGGCTACCGTCACAACATTAGCTCCTGAACTCCTGAAGAAACCTGACAGTTCTGACCCCATCAGCAGATTTCACTGACAAGTAATGCTAAAAAAAAAAAATGTAAAAAAATAGAGATAATGTTAAAAATAATGATCATATTAATAAAAAATAATGTTAATAATAATCACGTTAACAATAATGATAATGTGAAAAAATAATGGTCATGTTAATAGTAATGATCATGCTAAAAAATAAAGATATTGTTAAAAATAAAGATCATGTTAAAAAATAATGATCATGCATTGTCTGAGCAGGATGGAAAATATGTCAGTGCAGGTGTACAAGTCATCCAATAATCAACTAGGCGACTGGAAAAAAAAAAGAACTGGAGTGTTTTTCCCTGTGTTTCTGTCCTTCTGCGTCTCAGAACGGAAGCAGAACATTTACTTACAGTTGACAGATTTTGCTTTTCTCAGATTTGTTGCAGTGTATAAACATTTCCTTTCCAGCAGGAAGGAAAAAAAAAGTCAAATTTCTACCTTCATTCTGAAGTCTAACCCTCCAGCGAACAAAAGCATCTACTGATCTGAAATGTTCCATAACTTTTAAACCACTGTTCCTGTCAATACAGACAAATAATTCAGGTCAAATACAGTTCTTCATCTTTTCATGTCCATCAGATATGAGCCATTAGGACGTTCAGAGGCTTCGTGGTTACCGTGGAAACACCGTCATCTTCTACAACATTGATTCACCAGTCAAACACACAGATTTTTTCACAGTTACCATGTGCATAAACTATTAAAATGCTACTAGTTTGTCCATTTCATCTCTGAGGTCTGGGTGATCTGGACATGATGATCTGTTGAAGTAGATTCCCAATCGACAACCTGGATTTATTCATATAAGGGTTTTATCAGGCTGAAGGGGCTTTTCTGGGGGTTTGGATGGTAAAACTCTGCATTTTTACATCATTTACAACTAGACTATTACAGTGTTAGATTAAAAAAAGAAGAAACACAAGAAAAATCTGTTTAGTGTTTAACATATATTGAAGTTTGGAATTTCACAAAATAGAAATAATGTGAATATTTCCATCTATTTCTTCATTGTTTACACGTAAATACATAGTTCAGACTTTGAGCAGAATCATCACAATCAGCCACAGGTTTGTGATTTATCAAATGGATTAATTGGATTTCAACTTCAGTACATTTAATCAGAAAATATTTTGATAATTGATGAATCGTTTCAATGTATTTGGTCTTAAATGTCATCGTATAACCTCCGTCTGAGCTGATGTGAAAATGCAGTGTTTACAGTCATATGTGTTTAACTATGAACAAATAGAAAACAAACATTTAATATTTAGGGATTTTTTTTTAATTGAAAATGAAGACAGTATATGACTGTATTTATTACAGTTGTTGAACATAATCTTTACTGTCATTGTTATTATTGAATATTGAATTCTCTTGAACACTTCTATCATTTAAATGTATAAAATCAATCACATCATGGAAACACATCCACAACATTTTTAATTAAAGTTAACATGAAAACACCATCGTTATCATTGTATTTAATCACAGGCATCAGAATCTCTTAGACTCCAGGCTCCGGCGCTGGCGTGAGCGCTGGATCCAGGCTCCAGGCTCCAGGCTGAAGGCTCCAGGCTCCAGGATGAAGGCTCCAGGCTCCAGGATGAAGGCTCCAGGCTCCAGGCTCCAGGCTCCAGGCTCCAGGCTCCAGGCTCCAGGCTCCAGGCTCCTACACCAGGCCCCAGGCTCCGGCGCTGGCGCGAGCGCCAGTTCCAACCCCAGGCTTCAGGCTCCAGGGTGAAGGGTCCAGGCTCCGGCTATGGCTCCTGGATTATTATCACCACAAGTGTTAGTATTTCAGTGCATTTGGATACAGATTCATACATGTTCAAACAGTTTGCATTGTCTCTCAGTTTAGTGACTCCAGTAAATCAGAGAAAATCTGTACATTTGATGAATTTCTTACTCAGTGTGGACAGGAGTGATGATCAGAGGAGCAGAGTTTGAACCTTCATCATTAGGACATGGACAGAAGAATGGGAGGAGTTTATCATTGAAGCAGCAGCCAATGAAGGAGTAGATGAGAACTGAAGAACCTACGTCATAAAAGGAGACCAGACCCTCCTCATAATCTACAAACACCCCCACCTTCTGAAGACCAGACTGCACAGACAGACGGACATGAGGATCAGCCCAAGCTTTGTACTAATTTCCATTTGTCAATCCAATGCTCCAGTATCCGTCCTGAGGACTCAGTGTGATCCGTTTCCTGTTGATGGACCTTCTGACCACTCCTAAAGCCCAGTCAGTCTTTCCTTTGACCTGAACCTCGAAGTAAAACCTGCCTGAAGAGAAAGTCTGCTTCGCTAAGATGGAGCAACTAGAGAATCTCTGTGGTTTGTCTGGAAGTTTCTTCTTTACACCACCATCATGAACCTGTTTTCCATCATCAGACAGGATGAGTCTAGGATCTGCTGTATCTGGATCCAGAGTCAGATCCACCTCATACTGTTGGACTCTCTTCAGCTCACCTTCAACCACCTTCTTCATGTCTTCTGTGAGTTTCTTCTCCAGCTCAGACACAGCTCTCTTCACAGTCCCCTCATATGATGGTGGACGGACGCTGACCTTTGTCCAGGTCTTCATGGATGGAGCAGCTTTGACACATGTGAACCTCTGGACAAAGTGGAGGTGGTCTTCAGAGCCTGAGAGCTGCTTCACCTCAGTGCTTCTCTTCTCCAGCTCACAGATTTCCTGTTCCAGCTCTTTGATGAAGTCTTCAGCCTGTTTCTTGGTGGTTCTCTTCTTTTCTTGGATCTTCTCTTTGAACTGGTCTAGACTTCTCTGAACAGAGTTCATCAGACCAGTGTAGACCTTCACACCTTCTGCTGTCTCTCTGTCTGCAGCGTTCTCACTGACCTCCACTGACCGTTGGATCTCCTGGATCTTCAGTCGTCTCTCCTTGATCATCTGTTTAATTTCAGCCTCTGTCTTCTTCAGCTCTGTCTTCTGTTCTTCATATTCTTCTTTCAGATGAACAAACTCATGGTTCTTGTGGTCCAAAACAGGACAGAACACACAGATACATGTGTGGTCAGTTTTACAGAACAGATCCAGAGGTTTGTCGTGTTTCTTACACACCCTGTCTTCCAGGTTCTTCACAGGGTGGATCAGCTGATGTCTTTTCAGTCCTGAAACTGTCAGATGAGGTTCCAGATGAGTCTGACAGTAGGAGGTCAGACACACCAGGCAGGACTTCAGGGCCTTCAGTTTGGTTTCAGAGCAGACGTCACAAGGAACTTCTCCTGGTTTGGCAGCTTGTTGGTCTGAGCTGCAGATGTCTGGTTCATGTTGAGCTTCATGTCTGAACTGAGCCACCATCTCTGAGAATAGTGTGTTGATCTTCAGCTGAGGTTTTGTGTCAAAATCCTCTTTACACATGGGACACTGATATGGGACATTAACCCTCCAGTGTTCAGAGATGCAGGATTTGCAGAAGTTGTGTCCACATGATGTTGTGACTGGATCAGTGAAGACATCCAGGCAGATGGAACACAGGAACTGATCTACAGATGGGACACGACCAGCAGCAGCCATATCTATGGACCAACAGAACAGATACAACACTGAAATATTTGTAATTATCATCATGTGATCATCGACACGTAAAAGTCCTTTATGGTCTTCATCTAAGTGTGACTGCTCAGTCACATGACTCTACAGCAGTGCTTAAAATCCATGATGTCAGTCCAATACTTTGACTTTGAAATCTTCTGGAAGTTCATTAAAGTGTAACTGTAGAAAATGTTGGTGGAAACAAAAGCAAGAAGAGATGTAGAACCAAAGTCCACACCATCTAAAGGACATGGACTACAATAATTTAGAATCTGTGTGAATCCTGTTGGTTTATCCATGTGGTTCAGTGATAGGAACCATTTCAGGAGAGTTGGTGTGAAATGAATACAGTTCTATTTGTGTGTTTGCAGTTGAAGTGTGCTGTTGAAGCTCAGCTGGACTCACCGCTGTTTGTCCGAGACTCTGCTGAGACTGGAAACAGATCTGATGAAGTGGGTTTAAGGTTTGTTCGACTGTTCCACAGACACGTCTGCAGCTCTGATCACACTGACAAGAACGTTCACTCTCATTTCTGAGAAATGATCTTTGTTCTGTTGAATGTGGCTCCACCTCTGACCTGTTTCCTGTTTTCATCATACACATGTACAATGAAACTTCAAAGACAACTCTCTTGTGGTGCACAGTATATTTATGGGAGGCAAACAGATCAATAGAAAAAAGAACATCTATATCTATATCTATCTATCGATCTATCTATCTATCTATCTATCTAGATAGATAGATAGATATAGATATACAGCAGGAAAAAGCAGCATGACAACCAACAAATGGTAGATAAATATATTGCACTGTTGACCTTGGCTGAATACTGAGGCTATATGTTTAATATATTTAATATATATCCTTACTGGAGGTATTGACACTATTTGGTGTTCAGTATAGATGATAGATGGTAAAATCCAAGTGTGTGTTGTTTTATCACAGAGCACAGATGAAATGTAGAAGGGTTCTGGTTCTGGTTCTGTAAATACATGTGTGGAAGTGTGGATGTTTAGAAACAGCAGTCAGAGCATTATCTGTCCAGTCAGCTGTTGAACCTGCAGTTTAGCTTCTAAAATATGAACAGGATCCATTTATTAGTGAACGCTTCACATGAATGAACACGTCTGTTACTGAAGCGCTTTTCCATGACTGTCTCTGATCATTAGTGTCGATTGACATGAGTTGGTGTGTGAATGTCATGGACTTCAGGCCTGTTGTTCCTTTGTGTGTTGCTCCCTCTAGTGGTGGTCTGCTGGTGTAAATATGCAGAATGCTGTCAGGTTTCAGGACACACATGAATATGAACTCAGTACTGGTGCTTGTACCTAGTATGACTACAGCTGGGGCTCATGTCCTTCTCTGTCCGTATTGTGCTGCATTCAGGGACTCCACTTGGATACAAACACACACACATTCTCAAATTAGACACCAGGATTAGTTGGATTACACATGGTTTAAACAAAGACGGTCTAACTCAATGCCATTCAAACACAGGTTAGTGTATGTCCAGTGTATGTGTGGACACAATCTGCTGTCCTATGTTCCATCTCTAACTTTGTCCATGTATCAAACGCATGTATGTGTGAAAGTGAGGCCCACTGACAGAGCTACTGATGGAACTGGAAACATCTACTGGGACATGTGTCCTGTCAGCAGACACCACAAATACCATTTATATGGCAGCAGGATTGTGGATGTTCAAATGTTTGCCTTGTCCCTAAAAAAATGAGAAAAAAACAAAACTGCAATGAAAATAAACCACAACATTAGTCATTACTAATTGTTTTAATTTTTAAAGTCTTCTCTGTTGCATCTCTGCTCCTATAGGTTAATTTCAAATGCCTAATGATTTGCACTGTATTGTATTTGAATGTAGTTTTGCTCTTGCCTACATATCTCCATGATTTTTGAACTTTATTTTATTTATGTTCATTTGTATTACTATATTATTATTATTCTTGTTGAGAGTTTGTAATTTTTCACAAGTTCAGTTAAAAAAAAAGTATTGTGTATGTTCAACTTATTAATCCTTATTATTGGACAGAATTACCAGCAGTATGATTTGTTGAACCATGTGATCACCGGAGTGGCGACATCAAAGCGTGGCGTAACATTTTTTTTTTTTTTTTAAATTGACAATCTACAGAGATACAAACAACATGGCATCCCTATTAAAGAAAATACAAAGGCAAATAGGAATACATATATAGATGTCAACAACCATGAAGACTGCAATTTTTGAAGAAAAAAAAAAGAAATAGAAAATTTAAATAACTAACAAATAATGTGAGGTGTATGTGTGTGTGGGGGGGGGGGCTAAGGCTTGTTTTAATAATTCTATTCTTTAATAATTGGTGGAAGCTTCAGTGCAGGTTTCCTCCTCATGTGACTGAGAGTTTTCATCTAGAGCAGAAACTCATGATGCAAACTGGAACATGTGGGTTTCATCTTCAAATGTTTACATTTGTGCATGTAAAACTGACCCAGAATGATGATATTATTTAGTAAAAAGCTGTCTTTGACATTGTCCAGTACATGTCAAGTGTGTCCTAACTCTCATTACAGGGCTCTGGGGGCGCAATACTGTAAACGCACTGATCTGTTCGTCGTGTTTAAAACAGTCAACCGGAAGTTCAAACAAGTGCTTCCGGTTGGCATCGTTGTTGCCAATGAAGCCTGCTTCTATCTGCGTTTTAGCAGACTGTTTTTTCTGTTTAACGTCCTCTACAGGCTTCTAATTCTGTCCCAGACACGAGGGGCCTTATTTTACTGAATCAGAGCTCTAAACAGAATGTTGGCGACAGGAGCAGTAAGTAAAGTACGGCTGTTCACTTCTGAGTTAGCTAGTCAGTTAGCATTAGCACATTTCAAAACAGGCTGGACTTGAATGGTGACAGAATATAAATGACGGTTTAAGTCAGCAGGTTATTGTTGTCAGATTTAGAGTTTTACCTTTAGTTCGTCTCCCGCTTTCGTCTCAGTACATACTAAATATATGCAAATTTCACAACGAAATTCTGACAATATGACGAGACTCAAGTCATATCATGTGTAAGGTAGTGAGCAAGTCGACTTTTACGAGTGAGGTTTTAATTACAACTACACATTTTCTACAGCCTAAGTAACAGGTTTGTTCTGCATACTAAACTATCCAGACTTAAGTTTTGATTTACACCGGAAATTTTAAACATTTACTCATACAAGTTAATATGCTCTATTAGTTTGGTATTATTCATTCATTACTTGATGGAACTTTTTTTTTTTAAATTCTGAATATATTAAGGTTTGAGGTTAATTTTAGTGTACCACAATACTTGACCAATGACCAACTAGTGAAATAAACGTCAACGAATGAAAGTTTGTAATGCAATAGCAGAACTACTTGATTCACTGTTGATGCATTAATGTGAATGAATCACATAAAACTAACCCAGAAAACTGCAAGATACTTTAAGATCTCGTTTTCCAATTACTCCAGGTTGGAGGTACAGACTGAATAAACTTTGATTTTTCATCTTCTCTATAAACAGTCAGCACCTGTAACATACTGCAGTTATTTGATTGAGCTGCCATTAAAAAGAGCAGCAAAATAAGTCTCATGTGACACCTTTAATATAACATAGTTCTCACTATTATAATTTCCTCTGGTCCTTTCAGGCTGTAACAACAGCACTTGCACAGGTCGACAGAGAAAAGATCTACCAGTGGATCAACGAGCTGTCCAGCCCAGAAACCCGAGAGAATGCCCTGCTGGAGCTCAGCAAGAAGCGGGAGTCTGTTCCTGATCTCGCTCCCATGCTCTGGCACTCATGTGGAACCATCGCAGCCCTGTTGCAGGTCAGTGACGGAGGAGTTTTCACATGTTTAAATGAGGTACTCATACCACACTTTGGTGGTACTCTATGAATGTTTTTCCAAAGACTTGAAAGTGGAGGTAGTACACAGGCCTCTGTAAATGGGAATTGTGTGATACCATTCAGACGCACCACTTTTGGCCAAAATGTACTGTCAATAGCAGGAGGTAAACTTTGGAATAACCTGTGCCTCCCAGTAAGAGTGTGTCCAACATACAACACTTTTAAAACTCACTTAAAACAGTGGCTCCTAGAAAACCAGGGATGCACTCATTTTTAATTGACATGCTTTTCATCACACGTACACTGTCTGTGTTTAGTTGTATGTAAGTATAGAGGTGAATGTATCGGCTAATGCCCCTGTGATCATACTATGTCTATTTGTTTTTTGTTTGTTTTGATGATGCCTATGTCATCATTATGTGTATTTTTAAATTTTTTAATTTATAGCAAAGGGGTGATGTATTAATGTTAGCTGTTTTAGGTTTTGATTCTGTCACCTGTGTAGGGACTGCAGATGAAAAGTAGTTATTTTTACTAATTCTGGCATATTTACATGGGTGTATTTTTTTTAATGTTCATAAATGTGCATGGTCCCTATTAAATAAACCAATTAATAAAACAGACGTTCTGCATTTAAAACCATATCTCCACAACGATCGTCAATGGTGCAAATACAAATAGTCACGGTGTAGTAAAATGGTTCCTGCCAGTGTTTTATTATTATATATGATGTTTTGAATTTTTATTACTGCTGCATTAATGTGTGTGTTGCATTTTACTGCTGTAGATGTTTACGTTGGAACCGGTGTGAAGTCCCTCCTAATCAGTAGGGTTATTAGTCTACAGTAATGTGTGATTTTAAGTTGATTATCACATCCTTGTAGCATCACTTTCTGGTGGGAACCATGTAGTATCTCTACAGTCAACTTTACATGAGCTCAAGTAAAGGACGCCTCAGCTTTGTGGTGATTCCATCTGAAGAGGGAAGGAATAGAGTTTTACCTCCTCATAAAAGGACACGGTGTCCCACAATGTGTACACATGTTCAAAATCAGCATTTTAGGAGATCTGTGGCTTTTATTAGATAAGAAGTGGATGGAAATCTGTAATATTACAAGTAACTAAAGCTGTCGAGACAAATTCTGCGGAGTAAAAAGTAACATAATTACCTCAGAGACCTAGTGAAGAATATATAGTTGCATGAAACACCTCGGATTTATATAGTACTTGACTAAAAATACAAAATCGCACCACTGGATAAGTTGTTGTTTTCTTCAGGGTTATATATACTAATGGGCTGTTTTTGAATTCCTGCTATCGTTAGGAAATAGTCAACATCTACCCATCAATCAACCCCCCCACCCTGACAGCACATCAGTCCAATAGAGTATGTAACGCCCTGGCGCTGCTCCAGTGTGTGGCCTCTCATCCAGAGACCAGGTCAGTGAACTCCATTCAGAACATGCTGATACTGTAGTCACTGTTCTGTAAATCGTATAGTTTGGAATGAAGTGTGTGTATTTGATTTGTTCCACAGGTCAGCTTTTCTAGCTGCACACATACCACTCTTCCTCTACCCATTTTTACACACAGTCAGCAAAACACGGCCGTTCGAATACCTCCGCCTCACTAGCCTCGGGGTTATAGGTAAGATTTTTTGAGTAAATATCATGTATCTATAAGTACATTCCATTCCATTAGTAAAACTTGGTGTTGACTGCATTAGTTGACAGTTTGATAAGTGTACATTTAAGTTATTTTTTCTGTGACTGTACTGTAAAAATTTGGTAATTAATACACATATAATGAACATATTTTAAAGTGTTGACATCTCACTGTTTCACTGTTTCAACCCTGGCCAGGTGCTCTTGTGAAAACAGATGAGCAAGAAGTGATCAACTTTCTGTTGACCACCGAGATCATTCCCTTGTGCCTTCGTATCATGGAGTCTGGCAGTGAACTCTCAAAAACGGTACTTTGGTTTCACTACTCACCCATACGTCACCCATCTGCACAAAACTACTGCTAATACTGACAAGACCTTATCCCATAAAGACCCAACACTTCTTTATCAGTTCCCTAATGAGTTTTTCTCTCTATTTAACCTTTTGTAAATAATTTATCACCATTTATTGTAATATCATTGTCTGTATTTTGCATTTTTTCAGTGTAAATCATAAATTTTCCAATATTTCATTCACTGATCATGTAGATGTTCATTAAAACTCAGAAGAAAGTTAAGGGTTATTTTATCAGGAACAGAAAACTGAAGAAAAACTGACTTTTTCAGCAAAGATATCAAGAAATGAACATCCAACTCCATGGGTTTCACTGTGAATCAGTGTTTACATTTTTATTCATTTTGTTTATTGCTTATTTTCTCCATGTTATTTATTATTTTGTACAATTTCTTATTTGCTTTTTCTCATTTTGTTGATTTTAGTTATTTTATTTTTCTTCATTTTCTTGCCTTTTTTTTCTTACATTTTTTTCTTTAATGTTGTTCACTTTGTGGCTTACTTTGTCAATGTTGCTTATTGCTTTGTTGAGACATTGTTCATTTTTGTTGATTTTATTCATTACTTTGGCTGTTTTTGTGAATTCTGTTGCTTATTTTACTTTTTTTTTGCTTTATTTCAGTCATTCTTTTGCTTGGTTTTCACATTATCATTTTCTAGGGGCTTTTTTATTCATTTTTATTCCTTTTATCCACTGTCATTGATCCAACTCCATGGGTTTTACTGGTGAATCAATGATGTAGAAGATGACTGTGTTTCCACAGTAACCGCGGAGCCTCTGAACGTCCTAATGGGTCATATCTAATGGACATGAAAAGATGAAGAACTGTATTTTACACCAATTATTGCCATGTTTTAATAGGACTGGTGGTTTAACAGTTACTAAACATTCTAGATGAGACGATGCTTTTGGTCACTAGTAGCTTTTTGGGTCTTTAAGGGTTAAAGCAGTTTTTGACCATGATTGAGCCAAATAATGACAAACTTTCAACACATCTTTCATCTTTTTTTGTCTGAATCATAATTCCTAGAACAAAGCACATCTTCACATCAGTGAATGGGTTGTGAGAAGTTGGCAGTAGTGGAGGATAATGGCCAGACTTTCTCTTGACTTTTAATGCATTGTTTTCTTACACATTCAGCTGAGTTTTCTGAGTGCTGCTCAGTCCTTTTATACCCGAGGCCCAGGGCATCTGCTACAGACTGTCGTCATGGTGCTCAGCTGAAGATCTAAATATTACCTTCGCGTGTAGTACCAGGGTTCTTACATAACTATGGAAAGTATGGAAACATATGGAATTTGATTTAATAAATTTCCAGGTCTGGAAAATGGAAACAAATGTATGGAAAAATATTCATGTTTCCAGACTGTTCCCACTGTTCTATTTTCTAAAACATAAAATTATGAATATCTAAAAAAAGAAATGGATCAGTCTGCTGTTTTAAGGCGCCTGCTATTGCAGCTGAAATGTTTGTGTGAGAGCACATACAGTCGGCTATGCATCCCAGAAAACATTTGGGCAGATGGACATTTGAATGCCCCGCCTTCTGCTCTTATTCTACTCCAACCCATTTTAAGCCCCGCCCAGGTGTTGTCTAGTGTCACTGCTGCTTTGACGGACAGGTGACGTCCACACACTGTTGGTGAGCGAGATATTCAACATGCCTTGTATGATTGTTGGCAGAAGTCAGAATGGGTAGATGGAAGTTCTCAGACTACTGGCTCATAAATCCCAAATTTAAAGATTAAAGATTAAAGTTTTTATCAAGACATCTGGAGAAAGTATGGAATTCTGACATTTCAAATGTGTAGGAATGCTGTAGTACACTTGTTCTATACGCCTTTCTGACAAATCCAAGTTCTTTCAACATTAAGGGAAACACTTTTAGTGGGACTTTGTCTGAGCTGGTGTTTCACACACACCAGTCAAGTAAAACTTCTTTTATATCGTACAGTTCATTCCAGGTGGAAGCTAAATGGGCCACACAAAGTATTAGTAACAGCAAAAACAAAACAGCAGTGTGTAGGATTGATTAAAATCTTTATATCAAACATGTAGACAGTGAAATCAGAACAAAACCAACCAAATAAATACTGTGTCAGTAATGATACATAAAAGGTTGGTAAGTAAACAAAAGAAAAAATAAATAAATGTAATTAATGAAATTAAACATGCTTGAAAAGGAGTAGGAAGACGTGAAAACATATATACTCCAACCCCCAATCTCTAGTCCTTCTCCTCCTTCTTCTCTTCCTTCTTGTGGAAACACGTGACCAAAAACCTACCATTTCTTAAGAAATTTCAGTGTTTTTCAGGTTATTCACGTCTTTTTGTTTGGGTAGTTTATAAAAGTAAGTATTTTCATATTTTAATGGGGTCTTTTTTGCACTAAAACAAAGACAAAAATTTGGAGTTGTCATTATTTCTAGGTTATTATGCTTTTATTTTGCTGGTCCGGCCCACTGCAGATCAAATTGGGCTGAATGTGGAACCTGAAAGAACATGAGTTTGAGAACCCTGCACTGAAGGCTTTGGCTTTACGTAATCCCAATCACACCAGGGGAACGTTCCATGAAGGTCGGCTTCTTCTGCGTCTGCGCGATTTCAGAGTACAGGAGTAAAACGCAGAGAGCTAAACTGTTCCCTCGAATGGTAAAATTAAAAATAAATAAAGTTGGTTCCTTTTTTATTAGGTTGCAACCTTCATTCTTCAGAAGATCCTCCTGGATGACACAGGGCTGGCGTACATCTGCCAAACGTACGAGCGCTTCTCTCATGTTGCCATGATCCTTGTAAGTTCATCTTGTTTTTCATGACTTTATAAAACACTAGTGTGTACTTTTCCTTCTCGTCATCAGTGTTTTTCTGTGTGTGTGTGTGTGTTTCAGGGTAAAATGGTTCTTCAGCTCTCCAAAGAGCCTTCAGCTCGTCTGCTGAAGCATGTGGTCCGCTGTTATTTACGCCTGTCGGACAACTCCAGGTACTGCACAACATTCAACCACAACACCTTTAGTATGTCTCCACTGAGACCAGGATCAGTGTGTCAAGACAAACACAGTAGAGTAGATTAGATTAGATTAGATTAGATTACTTTAGATTCAATTCGATTAGTTTAGATTAGATTATATCAGATTAGTTTAGATTAGATTAGATTAGTTTAGATTAAATTAGATTAGTTTAGATTACATTAGATTAGATTAGAGATAACTTTTGTTATGATTTGGCGCTATATAAATAAAATTAGATTGATTGATTGATTGATTCGATTAGATTACTTTATCTTACTTTAGATTACATTAGTTTAGATTAGATTAAATCAGATTAGATTAGTTTAGATTAGATATAACTTTATTGATCCCTCAAGAAATTAAGGTTCCAGTAGCAGCACAAAACTGAATCTACTCAATCAATCAATCAATCAATCAATCAATCAATCTCATTACAGAATTCTTATAAACAATTACTATTGACAGTTCATTTACAAGATCCATTTTGTAATAACACCCCCAGCAGCAGTCCTCATCTTATAAATGGGGTCCCTTAGACATGTGACAGAAGACACAATTTACATTATAATCTTTAAGAAATTAAAATGTTCTAAATAAACTTTTTTGAGTTGTTTTAGTTTCTTTTTCAAGGCTAGCTAGATAGATAGATAGATAGATAGATAGATAGATAGATTCTTCTCCTGGAAATGTGCAGTACCGTGAGTTTTCAAAGTGCGGTAATCAAACACGGTTATCATGATAATTAGAATTTAAATGGTAATACTAACTGTCGGGAATTTTACGGCGGTTTATGGTTCTACCGGTAATCGTTCCATCCCTAGTAGAACCCATGTCCAGGTCGTTAGTGTTTTTCCAGCCCTTAGTTGGAGTTTTCCGTGTGCTCCTCAGTTGTTGGTTGATGCAACAGCAGCTCAGACCAAGGTTATTATCGTTAACGAAAACTAACGAAATGACCAAAACTAGAATTGTAAAAACATTTTCATGAACTGAAATAAATAAAAACTATAATTAAAAGAAAAAAACGATAACTTAAACTGAATTGTGTGTTTACGAAACGAACTAAAACGGATAAAAATGATGGATAAAATTCCCTTTGTTTTCATTTTTGTCAATGTCAGATTGATCGGAAATTGATTTATTTCACTCAAGCAATTTTAGCTAGCGGCACAATACGACACTTTTTGCTCCGTCACTTGTGTTCACTTGTGGTTTCCAGTCGTCTTCTGGTCCCCACTCTACCTGGAAACATGGAGACTAAAGCAGCAGAGTCCTGTCTGGGATTGATTTGAATAGGAGCACAGAGAAGAAGAGAAAAGAGACCACTGAACTACAACTGAACTACAACTGAACTACAACTGAACTACAACTAAACTACAACTGAACTACAACTGAACTACAACTGAACTACAACTAAACTACAACTAAACTACAACTGAACTACAACTGAACTACAACTGAACTACAACTAAACTACAACTGAACTACAACTGAACTATAACTGAACTACAACTGAACTACAACTGAACTACAACTAAACTACAACTGAACTACAACTAAACTACAACTGAACTACAACTGAACTACAACTGAACTACAACTGAACTACAACTGAACTACAACTAAACTACAACTGAACTACAACTGAACTACAACTAAACTACAACTAAACTACAACTGAACTACAACTGAACTACAACTGAACTACAACTAAACTACAACTAAACTACCACTGAACTACCACTGAACTACAACTGAACTACAACTAAACTACAACTGAACTACAACTAAACTACAACTAAACTACAACTGAACTACAACTAAACTACAACTAAACTACAACTAAGCATTTAGAAAAAAAACAATATAATATACTAATATAAACTAATATAATATACTAATATAAACTAGCAAACCTGCTCTAAAAACTAATTAAAACGAACTGAATTAGAGGGGAAAAAAAGGTCAAAACTAAATAAAACTAAACTTTAATGAAAAATCTAAAACTATTAGAACCTTGGCTCAGACCAGGACCAGAGAAAAACCCCATGAGGATGTGTGTAGTTCCTGGACCCCTGTCTAATGTGTGTGTGTGTGTGTGTGTGTGTGTGTGTTCCTGGACCCCTGTCTAATGTGTGTGTGTGTGTGTGTGTGTGTGTGTTCCTGGACCCCTGTCTAATGTGTGTGTGTGTGTGTGTGTGTGTGTGTGTGTGTGTTCCTGGACCCCTGTCTAATGTGTGTGTGTGTGTGTTCCTGGACCCCTGTCTAATGTGTGTGTGTGTGTGTGTGTGTGTGTGTGTGTGTGTGTGTGTGTGTGTGTGTTCTGTGGTTCAGGGCCAGAGAAGCCCTGCGTCAGTGCCTCCCAGACCAGCTGAAGGACACCACCTTCGCCCAGGTCCTGAAGGACGACACCACCACCAAGCGCTGGCTGGCCCAGCTGGTCAAGAACCTGCAGGAGGGGCAGGTCACCGACCCGCGGGGCATCCCCCTCCCCCCACAGTGACACCCCTACCTCACTGAAACCCACAACTGAGAGCAGGGGTGTCAAACGTGCGGCCCGGGGACCAGAACCGGCCCACCAAAGGTACCGGCCCGGCCCGACAGTGTCAAAATGACACTGAAGACTCTGACAGTCAGCGGTGTCGAACTCATTTTAGTTCCAAACATTGTTCTGCTTTTCCTGAATGTCTGTAACACACACACACACAGTAGTGGAAGAAACTGACAGGGTTTAATTCAAACTCAAATATTGACATGAAATGTTTGTGGAAAAATCTTTTTCTGTTTCAAAAGGTTTGGCTCCATCAGACAAACGCAAACGAATGCAGATCTATTTTTTTTTTTTTGTTAATTGTAAGCCAAAAAAAAAACCAACCTAAACTGAATTAGTTTAGTTTGACGTTTCTGGATGTTTCATTATTTGCTGAAACGTCCAGTTTTGACCTGGACAGAACTGAGCATGTGCAGAAGGAGCAGTGGAACTCTACTGGGCACCGTTCAAAGACTGCAGACGGATCTAAATGCAGTTTATCCCACATACATGAGGACAACCAAAGCCTTTTTCCACTACTGAAGAAATGATGAGCTGAAGACTAATACTGTTAAAACTACACATGGATTACAGTGTTTTCAGGTTATTCACTTTTTTTTGTGAAAGGATTCATTCATAATTTAATTTGACTTTTTTTGGCACTAAAAGAAAACTGGGGTTGTTGTTTTTAGACTAATCTGTTCTTATTTTCCTGGTCTGATCCTCTGGGTCTGAATGTGGAACCTGAACTAACATGAGGTGGACATCCCTGACGTAGACGAACACCAGCTCCATCTGTCCCACAGACACCACACTGTTTTTACACAAGAGCACAGCGGCCTTCAACTGATGAGTTTGTGTTCACACGTGCAAAAACACAGGATCCGTGGTTTTGGAAACATTCACAAGTGTTGAGTGGCCTTGTGTTCTGGACCGTTAACGGCTTTTGCAGCCATCGCTCATGAACAGAACGCTGGTTTGTGACGTAGTTGCATCGTTTGTAAATGCCCGTGGTTGATCAGATTTGTTCCTGTCTTCCTTCTACTTTACACCAGGAGAAGAGAAACTTTGTGCAAGTTAACATTTGTGTGATTTTTTCCAATTTTTGTCCTTGAGTTTTGTAAAGGGCTCTGTCATGTCTTCTGGAACAGCAAAAAAAAAAAAAAGAAAATAAGTAACCCTGCTGTCATCATTTATTTTCAAATGAAGTTCAAACAGTTTTCGAGCAGTGAAACATCTTCAAATACTGTAGTGCCAAGTTGTAAAATGGAAAACAGATAAATCCTTTTGAAGTCATGAACTGTCAGGTGCTTGTGCTTTTATTTTGACAGTTGTTTTTATTCTGTATGAGTTCTTTTATTCATGTCAAATGCTGCTGTGAATATTTTTATGCATAAAATTCAACCGAACATTGAACGACTTCTGGCAACTTCATTCATTTTTACTTTCAGTAGAGCTTTGTGTTGGAATAAAGTTTGGTCGCATCTATGTTTTTTTTCCTTTGGAGCATCAGAAGATGAACAAATGTTTTTGTTTTTGTTTTTTTCTTTGTGTTAAAGTTACCGTGGAAACGCCGCCACATTGATTCATCGATAGTTTGACAAATGCCAGTGGTTGAACATGTCTGTTTTCAGGGTCAGTTCATGATATATTTAACTGTAAAAGTCCTTTTTTCCTCAGTTTTTTTTCTGTTTTTATATGGGTTCTTCTATGAAACAGGACATGGAGCTAAAAATTCAACCCAGATGTAGATGAATGTTCTGAAGCAGGTTTGGAAACACTTTGGGTCTAATTTAAAAAGAAATACTGAGAAAAAAGAAACTATTTTCAGATAAAAGACATTTTTGTATTATTTTACATGATGTTTAATACAAAAATCCGCATGCAATATGGTCTATTCATTCCTTTCATTTCCTTTTCTTTCCTTTTCTGTTCTTTTCTTTCTTATTCTTCCTTTTTCTTTCCATCCTTTCTATCTATCTATGTGGAATTGCTTCAGTGTTTTTTTTTTGTTTTTTTTTTTTAGAATAGTGAATATTTTCCAGTAAACTCTTCATAATGTAAATATCACATCAGCGTTAAACAGACTATTAACATATTTTCTCCCTTTATTGGTTCATTTTTGTTTGATATTAGATTTTTTTCATGATGGTTCTGTTTTCATTGATTCATATTATGGTTTTAATGCTGCCTTCACGAGCTATGGGAATTACGGCAAGTACTAGTTGTGAACTCAAAAATTGCCCTTAAACGCCCCTCCTGTTATGTTTTTTTTTTTTTTTTAATTATTGAACTTGTGAAAATTACAAACTCAACAAGGATAATAATACAGTAATACAAATGAACATAAATAAAATAAAGTACAAAAATCATGGGGATATGTAGAACAAAAATACATTCAAATACAATACGGTGCAAATCATTAGACAAACGTATAGAAGCAGAGATGCAACAGAGAAGACTTTTAAATTAAAATAACTAACGAGCAACGTTCTGGTTTATTTTCATTGCAGTTTTGTTTTTTTCTAATTTTCTTTGGGACAAGACAAATATTTTGAATTCATTTTTAAATCCAGAAAAGGAGGGCTTGTTATTTCTCTATTTCGCACAGTGGATCTGATATTTACCCAATAATGAAATTATGTTAATATCTGAAACAGACGTTATGTTTTCTACTGGACAACTGGAAAAACATTGACAAGTACGCCCTCTGGTGGATAACTGGAACAACTACACTAATCATGGATTTAAGTTTTTCGCCGAGTTTTCTCTGAATATGGAAGAAAAGATGAGAAGACAAACGGCTGGACTTTATGTCTGTAAGAAAATAAAACTATAACTATAGTTTGTGTTTCATCGTCCATCTGTTCTCAGTATTTATTTCATACACACACAAACTGTCTCACATTTGTAGTTACAGAGAACAACCAGCAGATGGCAGCACCTCGTTCTGTTTGTGCTATTAATGTTCTGTTGCTGTTCGCTAATGTTTTTACATATTTATAGTGTACACAACATGCACATTTTTATAATACAAAAATAAATATGACAAAAAACGCTGTAGCAGATGAATTAACCTCTGCATTTGTTTCTCGTCGGATCAGTTGGTGATGGACCTACATCCGGGTGATCGAGGTGGAGTCCCACTTTGGACATGCGCAGAACGAAGGTATAAATTTGGAACAGTTGTGGTATATAAGCTAAATTGTGCCAATGTATAAAATATTTACCAGCTCATTGTGTGCTTTTACAGCTGATATATTGTAGTAGACGACGTGTGAGGAATAGTTTTAAAGTTATTTAAATATTTCGGTTTGTAAAAAAATTAGCAACATAATGCTAACGGTGCTAGCTGAACACTGCTGTATTTACAAGACTTTAACACTCACGGGCATTTTGTTTAGGAAATAACATTTAGCTCAGTCATATAATCACTATAAAAAATAGCATGTCGGGATATAAATGCTATTTCTATCCTGTGTATGAAGATGAGGTTTTACGAAGCTATTTAACTTTTATTTTGTAGGAAATAACCGGAAATGGTAGTGTGAAGTTATTATGTGTGCTTTTACGTCAAACAGTAAATAGAGACGTGCGCCCTCTGGTGGACAACTGAACCAACTGCACTAATCATGAATGAATGCGCTCTCTGTTTCCTCTGTGGGACAAACAGCGGTGAACATGGTAAATAATACAGTAAACCACACACACCTGTTGTGTCTCTGCTGTATGTGCTGTTGTGTGTGTTTGACATTTGAGTAGTGGGGCTGACCACCGAAAGGACGGACTTTATTACTGTGAAAACTGCCATTTTTGGGGGAAAGGCTGGTGTTAGCTTGAATAGGCTACGTGAGTGGTGCTAACTTTACCAGTTCATTCATTCTGTAATTGAACTGCACTGGTGAGGAGATAGACAAGTAACCATTTTCAGTTTTCTTATTGTAGGACTGTGGTCCAACCAGAAAACAGTGTTTATCTGTGAACTCTGTGTGTGTGTCCAGCTCTGAACACACACAATAAGACATGAACCACAGGACAGCAGACAGGCTAACTTAGCATGTTAGCATTAGCACAGACACTAAACTCAGTAAAAACTCAACATTAGCAAACTCAAAACTCAACAGAATTCTTATAGGATGAGTCAGATCTTACAAACGTCAAGTTACAGAAGTTTCTCCTCCTTTAACTCATGAATAATAACTTTAATGAACTTTTATTGATCACAGCTCCTCTCCTGCTAATGATCACATGACCTCAGCTGACAAACTGAACCCAACACCACCAGGTTCAGGCTAATGACGCTCATTTTGTCTTCTGTTTATGTAATTATACTGTTTTCTTCTGTTCAGACAGGGTGTATTGGGGGCGTACACCCTCTGCACACCTGGGATTCCCTCCTCCAGAGACCACCCAAGGCAGAGGAGGCGCGGACCAATCAGAGCCTGTCGAGCAGACCAGCTGATAAAAGACATGACACGTCAGCAGCAGGTCAGAGGACGCTTCTGAGGAAGACTGGAGTCACAGTCCAAACTGTCAGGCAGGTAACATCTAAAAACTAGACCTTGTCTGAACAAAAGAAAATAGTATAATTACCACCAGGTTCAGCCAAACAACTAAAACCACCGATAACATTTGGACTAACGTTCCCTTATCTTAAAAACTCCATCATTTGTGGTTCTAGTGGTTCAATCTCAACAGCTGGACAAGTCAAAGGAGCTAACTGTAGGACTACAGTTGCAAATCCAACAGAACACTAGTTTAAGATATACATGTATACAAACACTAAGACATACAAAAAAAACAATAGAATTTACAACATAAATGTCGGCTAAAACTGGAAATACACTTGAAAATTGGAAAGATGACGATGTCTAATTAACTTAGCGCTGGAATTGCTAGATCAGCTGTAGCAGAAATGAAAGTGTTCTGACACGTTACACTGAATGTTTGGAACTATTGGCCCCTCTGTAACCCAGGAGTAGGTGCATATTTCGTCAGCCATTTTTAGAACGGGAGTCTATGGAAGTGTCACGACTCTATTATATCGAAGACTCTGGATGAGTCGTTCCCTCTATGAGGTGCTGCCATCTGCTGGTTTTTATTCATAACTACAAATGTGAGACAGGCAGTGTGTCTGTGTCGTATTAAATCAATACTGAGAACAGATGGAGGCTGAAACACAAATTATAGTTACAGTTTTATTTTCTTCCAGATATAAAGTACATCCGTTTGTCTTCTCATCTTTTCTTCCATATTTGAAGAAAACTTGAAGAAAAACTTTAATCCATGATTAGTGTAGTTGTTCTAGTTGTCCACCAGAGGGCGCACTTCTCAAACAATTGTATGAAGTAAAGGCACAGACAATAAACTCACACTAACATTTTCAGCTGTTCCTTCAGAACAAAAGTTAAATAATGTAGTAAATATGTCTCATAGCAGTAGCAGTAGTAGTAATAATAACAATAATAACATTATATTATTATTATTAGTAGTAGTTGTAGTAGTAGTAGTGTCATCATACAGGATATGTGCTGTCTTCTGTTTTTCATACAACCACAAGACAAGCAGATCCATTCATGTTTTCTTTAGTCAACTGAATCTTAAATAAATAAATAGTAAAATAAAATAAAAAAGAAACTCTCTAAATATAACTTCTTGATGTTTCTAAACTATATGGACATAAACATTGGGACACATCATGTCTACAGCTGTAAGATGTCCTGTTCATGAGAATTTGACACAGAAACATCAATATTTCCTTAAAATTTAAGTGAGATGTGAAGAAAGTAGATGGAGTAATGAGTCATTTTGGAAACAAAGATAACAATTTAGCCCAAACTAACTGTTGCAATGATATCTATCCCATAATATAAAACTCTGTTCTGACATTAGTGCTTATTGTTTTGGATCCCAGACCCCTGTTAGAAAACAAACACCTGGATTCAATGCGTCCACATACTTTTGTCCTTGTAGTGTAGATGACATGCTCTGATGGGTGTGTTCATAATTCCAGGTGGTTGCTGGGTAGTGTAGTCCCCCCCCCTCCCCCCAGAGGAGGTCATTGTGAGGGAGCCCCTGCATTTTAATCTTGGCTCCGTTGGTGTAATTTGAGCGGTGAAGCTGAGCTGAAGCTGTAGATTATTAATGCCTCAGAACATGAGCAGGTAACACAGATGAAGCGCAGAAAAGAAGAATATTAATATTTACAACTCACAAACAAACGTGTGTTCGTGGCGCCCTGGTGTGTGCACAGATCTGAGTCGTGAATCCAGCGGTGTGCGGTGGTCAGTGGTTTTATGCAGGTTTTGGTGGATCTGTCCCCTGAGGTCCTGTCCCGTCCTTGGAGTCTGTAGCTTAACTGACATGATCAAAGTTTGATGAGCAGGGCTTAGTAACATTAGACTAAACAGAAAACATGGTGGCTCGCTGTGGCGGAGCTGTGCGAGTCCTGCCTCCACCTGGCATGTGTGGACGGTGGAGGTCCACGGCCAAATCTGGACGCAACAGTGTCCTGAGACTGTGGAGGACACTGCTTTAATGTGGTCCAACCGGGACAGGAACAGGATCAGAGCCAGAGGTGGAGCTTTATTCTCACTGTAAACAAAAATCTGTCATTTAACAGAATTTTCACTGTTTATTTGACCGAATTTTCCTGTATTTTTAAGATACAGGAAAGTATCAATGAAATGACAAAAACAGACTGTGATTTTACATGTCAAATGGAAAAGAACAGGAAAAACTGTAACTGTGAAGAACCATAATTTTCCATTTTTGAGAATAGACAGTGAAAATTCTGTTAAATTACAGATGTTTTTTACAGTGTACCTGTACAGAATATTCATTTGACTATTACAGATATAAACAGATGTGAGTTTTGAGGACTTGCATCTGACAGACCTGGAGCTTAAACTGATATGTTTTATGTCTAATGATCGTTTATGGTGTTTTACAGACGCTTGGATGTTGGACCTGCAGCCAAATGGACATGGACGGAGTGTGATAAAGACACGAGCCTTAATAGAGTTTACAAAGTGTTAAAGAGGGCCAAACAGGTGACCTGGAGGGAGGAGGGGGAGGAGGGGGAGGGGCCGGACAGCGTCACAGTGAGTGGACTCAGGCTGTGATCAGTGCATCCCAGCATGCACAGGGACGGCAGCTCCCAGGACGGATGATCTGATCAGCAGCGACCACGACCCAGGGATGCACCTGCAACAGGTGAGAGACGCTGATGATACGGTTAAGACCGGTCTGAGCGACCGAGAGTTTATTATGAGGAGGAGGAGACTGACTGTTTCTGTGTTTACATGTACACCTTCAACCCGTAAAGACCCAAACAGCAGCTGGCAAACTCAAACCATCTACTGACCAAAAGACTTGAACCCTTTCATGCACAGCGCTCACTCCAGTGGACAGTTCTTCTCCAGCTGTTCTATCGTATGTTCTTGCGTTTAGTTGTTTTAGTTGCATATCAGACGACACAGTGGACACTTATGCATCGTCCCAGACGGTGCAGTTCATACCGTTGTTCTTTGTAAACCTGATCTGCACTAACATGTTTAAGTGTAAATCAATTGCTAATTGATATTAGACTGTAATTAACAGGGTTTTTTTTTGCATATTATCTCCTTGAAGTCAATAATAACTAGTATTAGAGTATGTTAAAATGTGAGAAAACATCAGATTAGCAGCATTAAAAATGTTTCTATTGCATAGCTTTCCATATCACAAGTCGCTTTTCCATTGGACATCTGCGTAAAACTTTACCGATATTTACTAAATGTCGAAAAAACAGAAGTGTGTAATGTCGGATTTTCAATTAAATCACAAATGCGAGGATTTGCTTATTTATTATTGCGAGATGACATTAGACGTCATTCCATAAACATGGCGATGAAAGTAAATCTGGTGTTGATTTACAGATATATTTATTATTATTATATATTACTCCTCTATCTTGTACTAAATTATAAAATGATGTGGTTTCCTGGTGTGTCCACACATACCGCCACGTTTCCTCTTCTTCTTCTTCACTTGTTGTGACGTCCGTCAACATCCGTTTTTTAATTGACTTGACTCTAGTTGCGAAAAAAGGTCTTTCCATTGCAATTTCTCGTGATATACCATTTGCGCTACACCCAAAAAAACTCCTCTTGCCAGTGCAAAAACTTTTAATCGACAAATGAGACTTTTGGCAAAATTGTCGCTTTTCCATTAGGTCCATTTTTATGTGTAAGTTAAATTTGCACAATTTGAGGGTCAATGGAAAAACAACTACTTTCTGATATGAGGTTTAAAAAAAAATGTTTCGGCTGAGTGGGCATTTTTGTAACTCCTTAAAAAAAACTTGATTGCATTGTTTTTTTCATGCCTGAAGAGGAATAAAAACACAGGAAAAATATCTTGGCTGAGGTTCTCATAATTCATGCATGAAAGGGTTAAGAACTTCACAGCCGACAAACCCGTCCGTATGTTGAAGGGTTTCAGCTAAAATACAGTTTGTCGTCTTTTTGCGGTCATCAGATACGACCCATTTGGACATTCAGAGGCTCCGTAGTTACCGTGGAAACGTCTTAACCCTTGGAGTTTGAAAAAATGACAGTGGATGGACTAGGGGTGTGAGAAAATATCGGATCTGCAATATATCGCAATATTTCATTTCACAATACTGTATGGATATTTTTAGGTATTTATTCAAATGCACATATTGTGGAGGTTCATTTTTGTTTTTTTGTTTTTCTTTATTGTTTATATTTTATTTATTAATATTTAACACTGTTTTATTGAATTTCTTTGTTGGGATCGCACAAAAATCCTGTTCTGATGTTCGTTCTGAACTAATAGAATCTGAACATGTGAACAGGATCTGAAACTGGAATGTCTGTGAAACAGAATTTAAGTTTGAACACAGGAACATTTTGTGATACAGCATTAGATCCTGTTCTGATCAAATAAAAATGTGTTTAGTGTTTGTGAATAGGGATGTAATGATTACCGGTATAACGATAAACCGCGGCAAAATTCCCAACGGTTAGTATTACCGTTTAAATTCTAATTATCATGATAACTGTGTTTGATTACTGCACTTTTAGGGGAAAAAACCCTATGGAAAGATCTGCTTTTATGTCCAATATTAGAGTATAGTTTTAATTTATTACAATTTTAATTTTCTATACCTAATATTTGGAACCAATATTCACTTTTAAAGTCTTTAAAAAGGTTTGTTAAGCATCTTTGTGTTATTTATGCAATAAATTATATATATTTTTCAAATCGGATTTTTTTTTTTTTTTTTTTTTTTTTTTTTTTCTGTCCTTTTGTGTTTTTATAGTAGGTTAAAGTGAAAAAATAATAGACAGATGATACAGATGAAGTTGTGCTGAAAAAACAGATCCTAAACATGGGTATAGTAAACATTTGTTTCTATAGTATATAAAGGCCAAATGAAAAGGACTGAAAAACAGACAGAACAGACTCAGACCACTAAGGGTTAATATTGGAATGTTTCTGACACAGAAGGGACAGTGGGACTATTATTATTATTATTATTTTTTTTTTTTTTTTCAAAGTACAACTTGGTTAAATTCTTTCAGTGTGTGTATCAGTATTTTTTGAACATTTTGAGCACAATTTCAATAATACCAAGATAATAATGATAACGGTGATAATTTTGGTCATAATAACTGTGATTATGAAATTTTCATATCGTTACATCCCTATTTGTAAATATTTCTGGTGTAATTCAGTTGTTCAAGGAAATAGTCATTTAAAGAAAGAAACAAATAAAAAAATTGCCTTTTTAACAGTATCATGATATATCGTATGGTGATCGTAGTATTGTGATTTGTATTGTGTCTCCAGATTCTTGCTGATACACAGCCCTAGGATGGACACGTTTGTTTTAGGTTCAGTTTGCTGAAAAAGTTGCATTTTCTTCAGTTTTTCTCTGCTTTGATAGAAGAACCTTTGAATTTACTCTGAGCTTCCGTGATTATCTATGAGGATGATGATGATGATGAAGAGGATGAGGATGATGATGGTGATGATGGGTTTAGATGTAGTTTGGGGTTTACGTGTTCTACCCTGTACAGTTTAGTCCCTATTTGTTTGTTTTTATTTCTGGTTGCACAGTGGTGATACAAACATTCCAAAGGTGCTCTGACCAGTTATTCCATGTTATTTATTTTAATGTGATAAATCGCAGATGAAGGAAATATATCTGGTTATGAATCTGACACTAAAAGTAAGGAAAGGGCAGGACTAGATAAGCCTTTGCTTCTCAAACTGTGTTTATGAGTTGATACATGTGTACATTTATGTTAAATTATTTATATTTTTTTTCTGTTGATGGGTGCATATGTAATTGACTTCTTGGTTTTATTGTTTTTTTTTAGTTCTTTTTTCTTTCTTTTTTTTTAACTTCAAAGTTTGAGACAGAATAAACAAAAAAATGATCAGTGAATTAAATACAGGAAAATACCTGATTTTCACTGAAAAAATGCTAAATTACACAAGATTCTAGTAAAACAAATGGTGAAGAAAGGTTCAGTAGAGGCTGCGGAGCTGCCACTGGGTCTTCATGGGTTCATATGTCACATTTAACTGGAGTAAAAAATAGGTTCATGATATTATGACATAAATAGCCTTGAAATGTTACTGTCGAACATGTAGGACTCACACTAGTCCAGACGGAGTATTATACTTTTACAATCCTGTAACTCTGCTGTAGTCTGGCATTTCATCCAGACGGCAATTTATATACTTATATTATCTGTATATTTAAATACTAATGTAACAATTTATTCTGTTATACATTGTGTTTTTTCATGCATTTTGTTTGTGTATTTCTATTTCCTGTCAGTTATTCAGTATATTTCCTGTTTTTGTGCATAATGCTGTATTTTCTTAGAAACTGTATTACACATGTGATTCAGTGGAAGGTCATTTTCTTCATATGTGTGTATTATCTGTAAACCGGATTATATATTCATAGGAATTGATTGTTGTGAAGAAAATGACAGTGGTTTTATTGAATAGAACAGAACAGAACAGAATAGAATAGAATAGAATACAATGAACAGTACAGGCAAAAGCATGAACAAAAATGAACACAAATAAGCAACAAAATGAACAAAAAGAACTAAATAATAAACAAAATTAATAGAAATGGACAAAACAATGGAAAATATGTCAGCTTGATGAATATGTCATTAAAGAAGGTTAAAAAAAATTAGAATACATATAAAAAGATAGAATAGAATAGAACAAAATAAAATAGAATAGAACAGAATGGAATAGAATAGAATAGGTTGAACAAAACAGGCAAAAACATGAACAAAAATTAACATAAATAAGCACCAAAATGAACAAAAAGAACTAAATAATAAACAAAATTAATAGAAATGGATAAAATAATGGAAAATATGTCAGCTTGATGAATACATCAATTTAAAAAAAAGGTAAAAAAAGAAAAAACATTTAATAAGATACAATAGAATAGAACAGAATAGCCTTTATTGTCATTGTCCTACTCCAGTCAGTGTAACAATATTAATAAAACACTAATATGTAAGAAAATGAGTAAAATTACAAAAACTAAAAAGTAAAATCAGAAAATATACTGTAACATTTTGACAAAAACTACATAAGAGTAGAAATAAAGTAGAATAAAACAGAAATAGACTTAAATATGTTCAGAGTGTATTAATAATATTCAGCGTTTGTGTATTTGTGCAGTGAATTGTTGAAGTTCCCAGTGAAAGGAATGCTGTGACCAAAGCAGGGATTTGGGGGGAGATAAGGTGGCTCAACCAGGCTCAACCAAAACTGCAGGACCGGACAGAACGCTGTGAAAACATTCCACAGCAGCACAAAAAAAAAAAAAAAAAAAAAAAAAAAAAAAGAGACAGCCTCCAGAGGCGTAAACACACTGAGGATGGGGGTGAAATAATGAAGCTGCTGGTGCCGCATTCACGCCAAATATGACGTCAAATAATAAGAGAATAACCTGTAAATAATGACAAATATGAATGAACCTGCCTCCGTTTATCATGTACACACATACATGAACACAGTGGATCTGAAATACACCAAACATTTAATAAAAGACCGAATATTAGGACAGTTACACTCATTTATATGAACACATTTCAGGTTCTTCACATTTTTATTATTTACAGCCCAATTTCATTTCAAGTGGGGCAGACCGGGAAAGTAATAATATAGTTACAAAATGTACAAATATGAACAAAATGAACAACAGCAAAACAGTCCCAATAATAAACAAAAAAACTGAGAAACATCAGAAAAATTCGGTTAAAGTTGTACTTATTTTCCTTTAGTCATTTCAGGTTGTTTATATTTGTTCAGGTTATTCACGTTTTTATTATTTACAGCCCAATTTTATTTCAGGTGGGGCAGACTGGGAAAATAATGACATAATTATGAAATCTACAAATATGAACAAAAGGAACAACAGCAAAACAGTCACAATAATAAACAAAACAATTGAGAAAAATTAGAAAAATGATGTTAGACGTGTCAGATCGTTCATATTTGTTCAAGTTATTCATATTTTTTGTAAAAGAATAGTTTGTAAATATAACCATTTTCTTTTTTTTGCACTAAAACCAAGAGAAAAGTTTGTATTTGTCATTATTTATGGGTTATTCTGTTCTTATTTGACTGGTTCTGATCCACTTTAGATCATATCAGTCTGAATGTGGAACCTGAACTAAAATAAGTTTAACATCCTCTGCTTGTTAACCCATAAAGACCTAGTGCTGTTTTTTCTTAAGTGATTAATCACCATTTATTCAAATATTATCCTCTGTATTTAGCATTTTTCAAGTGTGATTCGGGTATTTTCCTGTATTTAATTCACTGGTTTTAATCAGTGAATTAAATACATAATAAATGTAGATGTTCATTAAAGCTCAGATTAATGTTGAAGGTTATTATATCAAAAACAGAGAAAACTGATGAAAAATATTGTTTTTTTTCTGCAAAATCCACTGTCGTTAATCCAACTCCATGGGTTTTACTGGTGAATCAGTGCTGTAGAAGATGGCTGTGTTTCCATGGTAACTACGGAGCCTCTGAACATGATTTTACACCATTTATTGACATGTATTGATAGGATTAATGGACTGACAGGTATGAAACGTGTCATAGACTGGAAAAAATCTACATCTGCCCCAGTGTGTTTGTGTCATTTCTGTTCCAAATATCTGATCACATTTCAAATCAGAATCACCTCCAGAGGAACTGAACACAGAGACACAAGAACTGATTTACAGACAACAGATCTGAAAAAAGAGTTACACTGATCTGAACAACAGCATTCACACTGGTTCCACTGGCAGAGCTTTTTTTTGCTTAAGTCCACTTTTTTTTTTTTTGCTTAATTCAAGGCTTTTTTTTTGTTAATTAAAGTTTTTTTTTTGTTGCTTAATTCAAGATTTTTTTTTTTGCTAAATTCAAGATTTTTTTTTTGCTTAATTTCAGATTTTTTTTTGCAGTATTCAAGATTTTTTTTTTTGCTTAATTCAAGATTTTTTTGCTTAATTCAAGATTTTTTGCTTAATTCAAGATTTTTTTTGCTTAATTCAAGACATATTTTTTTTGGTTAAAGTTTTTTTTGTTGCTTAATTCAAGATTTTTTTTTGCTTAATTCAAGATTTTTTTTTTTGCTTAATTTCAGATTTTTTTTTTTTTTTTTTTGCTGTATTCAAGATTTGTTTTTTTGCTTAATTCAAGATTTTTTTTGCTTAATTCAAGACATTTTTTTGGGTTAAAGTTTTTTTTTGCTTAATTCAAGATTTTTTTTTGCTTAATTCAAGATTTTTTTGTCTTAATTCAAGGTTTTCCTAATTCAAGATTTTTTGGCATAATTCAATATTTTTTTCAATATTTTTTTTGCATAATTCAAGATTTCTTTTGCTTAATTCAAGATTTTTTTTCTCTTAATTAAAGATTTTTTTTTTTATCTTAATCCAAGCTTTTTTTTGCATAATTCAAGATTTTTTGGTTTAATTCAAGATTTTTTGGTCTAAACTCAAGATCTTTTGCATAATTCAAGTTTTGTTTTTTTTTGTGCTTTTGTCAAGATTATTATTTTTTTTTAATCTTAATTCAGGCAAATAAATCTGCCAGTGGAACAAGAGAAAATGATCTTGGTAAGATTTAGATTTTTTTTCCAGTGTATCGGTGAATGGTTTTTCGTTGCCGGTGGACGTTTGGCTCTTTAAGGGTTAGTCTTCAGTGTGATTTTTTGTATTTCAAGGCAGGGATTGGACTTTTTCTTTTTTTTTTTTTTTCAGACCGTATGTTTGACACCCCAGGATTAAAATGATCGTCTTCTTGGATGTGTGACTCATCACTTAGAGCGCAGATCAGATCTTAAAGAGCTGCCATTTCATCCATTTTAAATGCGTCCATTAAAGCTTTAGCGCGTCGTGTCACAGTGAAACACTATATAATTGACCACAAACCGGCCTCATACAACCTTCACTGAACCAAGACTCGATCAAACATCAACCGCTGCACACGTCCTCTGACCAGCTGCAGGGCCTTTTACAGAAGATTTATTCATATCGCAAAAATGACGTGATAAATTTAACCACCGAGGCACAGGACAAGCCAGTGGAACAGGAATCAAACTCTGTTTTTTTTTTTTTTTTTCTCCAAAGTTTTTTTTATTGAATTTTTATATTGTAAGAACCATACCTGTACAATTGAATGTACATAAAATATAACAACAGAGTTATGTACCCACATATCCAAAATGAATACAGAAAATAAAATAAATATATACTGTATATATCCTTAGTTGCAATGAAAAGTTGTTTGTGTCAATCGTCTTTTATTTTATAATAAGACAGACTAACACATTAATAATAATAATGTGTAAAATAAATAAATAAATGAATGAATAAATAAATACATAAATGAATGTAGACCAGTGTTGTAATATTATCTTCTGAATTTTGCATTTTTTCAATGAAAATCTTGTATTTTCCATATTTAATTCACTGATCATGTAAATGTTTGTTAAAGCTCAGAGTAAAGGTGAGGGTTATTCTATCAGAAACAAAGAAAACTGAACAAAAACGTGACTTTTTCTGTCAAATCTCTCATTAACTGAACCTAAACCCAGTGTGTCCATCCACTGTCATTGATCCAACTCCATGGGTTTGACTGGAGAATTAATGTTTACATTTTTATTCATTGTGTTCATTTTATTGCTTATTTTCTTCATGTTATTTATTATTTTGTACATTTTCTTATTCGCTTTTCTCATTTTGTTGATTTTAGTTATTATTTTATTTTTTTGTTCATTTTCTTGCCTTTTTTTCTTATATTTTTTTCTTACATTTTGTTCACTTTGTGGCTTATTTTGTCAGTGTTACTTATTGCTTTGCTGATTTATTATTAATTTTTGTTCATTTTGTTCATTACTTTGGCCATTTTTGTTCATTTTGTTGCATACTTAATTTTTTTTTACTTTATTTTACTCATTCTTTTGCTTATTTTTCCAAATTGTTTATTATTTTGAAGGGTTTTTTTAAATTCATTTTTGTCCATTTTCTCCACTGGCATTGATCCAACTCCATGGGTTTTACTGGTGAATCAATGTTGTAGAAGATGACGGTGTTTCCACGGTAACTACGCAGCTTCGGAACGTCCAAATGGGTCATATCTGATGACCCTGAAAAGATGAAGAACTGTATTTTACACCAATTATTGACATGAATTGGTTGGATTAGTGGACCAACAGGAATTAAACAGTTTAGATCAGTAGATGGTTTTGGTCTCCAAAAAATGCCCTGCTAGAAAGAAGCCTAATATTCCTAAATCTGGTGAAATTGGCTAACGTTGAGCAAAAAAAAATTCTGCAGATGGGGTAAGAAAAACATTTTTGGCTAGAATTCATAAAGCAAACAAAAAAGTCTATCAACTAAAAAACTATATAGTGCCTTAAAACTCGACAAAAATGCGAGAATTTTAGCAAACAGTGCTTAGTAAAAGAAATAAAATCACATTGATAGTAACTGGAAATTCTTATTAAGAAAAAGTTAGATCAATTTTTTTTTTTTTTTTAAATAAGAATATTTTTCTTATGCAAAAATTTCTTGGCAAGTTGTTTTTCCTATTTAGATGAAAAATAAGACAAATATTCTAGAAATAAGGCTTTTTTTCACTTTCTTAGGAATCATTTTTTGTAGTGATGTTTGGGTCTTTAAGGATTAGAAATAATCATTGAAATATGAAATGTTGAAGACTGATGAGGATGTTTTAGTCGCTGACGGTCACTTCTGGATGCACTCAACCTCTTCGATCATTACTTTATTTATAGTGCACTGCGTGGCTTCAGTGTATTATTCATCAGTGTTAAATCAGCTGTGTAACGTCTGCTTTAACTTCTTTTTCTTTGTTGTAGATGGCAGTGTGAGAAGACAACGAATGGCTTCCACAGGGAGTGGCATCCGTGAGTTCACAATCACATTGTTGTTGAACTATAAAACACTAAACTGAGGAACACAGAAACAAGTCAAACTCCTCTGGTTTCATGAGAAAGTATGAAACAAGCAGATGAGTGTGAATATATAATAATCAGACTGTAGCTCTAATGCACAGGGGCAGTGAGACGCCTCCTCTCAGTCTTGTTGCTGACCTTCGTGCAGACAGTAATAATATGGGACATGCTTTCAGTTGCCTCTAGTGCAGGGGTGTCAAACATACGGCTCACGGGCCAACAGCGGCCCGGCAAATGGTCCATGAGTGGGTGTATGTACAGGTGGGGAAATATGTCTGCGGTTATTAATGGGGATGTTTATGTGTTTTGCAATGCTTTATAAAATCTCCTTTAATTAAAGGGTTAAAAGATGTAAAATGAATGATTATTTGATCTGTATGATTAGGGCTGACCTTGATTTACAAAAATAAAATCAAATTAGAGCAGAAAAATAATTAAGTATATAATAGTTAATAGTTTGATTTATAGGTGTGCCATTTTACGCACACTTGGTGACAGATGCTAGTATTTTTGAAAATTTGACCTAGCGACAAAAATAATAATGCAAATTAACTGATGTTGGAGTTAATCATTGAGATATGCCAGGATGAAAAAATCAAATAATATGTGATCCACTTTTTATGGAGTATATTGAAAAAAATAATGTTTTGTGTTTTTTGCATCTAAAAAAATGGTTTGTTTCAATTACAAACACAGCATTTAAAGGGTTAAAAAATGTGACAATTATTGAGTATTTGGTATTTTTATTCACGGCTGAAGTTGATGAAATAGAAAAAAGTGTAAAAAAATTAAAAACAAACTGTATGAAATTTTTGTTGACATTATTCCACAAGAGTGCTAAAAAGGCACACTTGGTGCTTAGTAAGGGCCTTGGAGGACAGGATACCAGAGGGTTAAATAAATGTTATTAAAAAAAAATTTAAGAAAAAAACAGTAAATGGTCCAATCCGGCCCATGGGATGAATTCACAAAGTACAAAAATTACACCTCCCACCCTTTCAACAAACTGTTTTCCCTCCTGCCCTCAGGGAAACGCTTCCAGAGCCTGAGGTGCAAAACTGCCAGATTTTTAAATAGTTTTTATCCAACTGCCATAAGACTGAGGAGGTGAAGTGCAATACAGAATGAGCAATAATAGGTGCAATAGTGACCCCCCATCGTGCAATATTTTTTTACCTTTACTAACTTATTCATTCATTTATTTATTTATTTGTATTAGTGCAGTTTTTAATATTTTATCATATATATGGGTTGCTTTTAGTTGGTGTTTTAAAAAAAAAAAAAAATCGATACAGTATTGCGAAATGAAATATCGCAATATATTGCAGAACTGATATTTTCTTACACCCCTAGTACTGATGCATGCTGGGTATATTTCCCATGTTTGTCAAAGCGTGTACTAAATGAAGTCCCTTTCAGAGTGTAAGTATCCGTCTGTCTGTGCAGGACTCCAGGGGGACGATAACCTCCAGTCCATGCTGGTGGGGACAGTGATGAGGAAAATCAAGTCACGGACCTGGAAGAAGCAGCGCTACTTCAAACTGCAGGACGACTGCATGACCATCTGGTACAAGTCCAAAAAAGCTGGCAATGCCCACTCCACATGTAAGGAAAACTTCCACAGTGACTCTAGACTCAGGTTTATTATCATTTAAACCATGTGATGTGATTAGAACAGTAGACAAACGGGTCCCCAGGTCGAAATGTATGCAGCACGTATAGGACTGAAAAGAAGGAAGAGCTCAAATAGAATAGAATGGAATAAAAACTATGATAAATCCTCTAAAATAAAATAAAAATCAACTCTACACTGTAAAAAAAAAAAAAAAAGTAAAAAAACAGTAATATCCTGGCAGCAGGGATGCCGAAAAATACTATTAAACAATGGAAAATAACTATTTCATAAAAATACGGGAATTTTCCACAATTAAAATACAATTTTTTGCCCTAACTTTACATGAGATTTTGCAAATTTTTTTTTACTTTTTAATGTTTAATAAAGAATATTTACATGTATTAAACAATCCAATTTCTTATAAATATATATATAAATAATTTTCAGTGAGACTCAGTTGTCCAATCCACTGATAAGAACTGTATTTGGACAGTTTATCAGTGCTTATACATGTTATACATTCACAAAAATACATTCATTCAACATTTTTGTTGTGAAACCTCCTGTAATTACACAAGATATTTGTCAATGAACAAACAAGTCTGGTTCAACTGACAGAACTAATACTTCTGTTACTGTTAACTGTCAGTAATTTTATCTGGTTTTATTATTATTATTTTATTACAGTATTAAACTTTAAATTAACAGTTTAATCTCATAAATAGAAAATAAATATTTGTGAAATTATGATACATTTGCAAATGTATTTTAACTGTATTTTTCTGTGAAAAAAGAAAAAAAAAAAAAAAAGAAATTTTATGATAAACTGCGATAAACCACTATCTATCTGACTTCATTATTTTGTTCTTTTTGTTCATTGTGCGAAGTATTTATGTTTATTTTTGTTCATTTTCTTGGCCATTTTGGTCAATTTTTATTAATTTTATTTCATTTTTGTTAATTTTTCATAGATTTTTTTTGCATCTTTGTCCATTTTGTTCCTTATTTTGTTCATGTTTTACTTGTTTTGTTGCTATCTATCTATCTATCTATCTATCTATCTATCTATCTATCTATCTATCTATCTATCTATCTATCTATCTATCTATCTATCTATCTATCTATCTATCTATTCCTGAAAAAAGAAACTAAAACAACTCAAAGTTCATGTGGAAAATGGTCAAACAGTGTCCATAAGGTTCCATCTTTAATGTACATTTGTATGTTTGGTGTTTACATGTTAATATTTGAATGTTTCTGCAACAAAAAGTACATTGTGCCTGTTATTTATTTGTTTTTTTGTTGGTTTCTTTTTTTCCAAAATACAACTTGGTTACATTATTTCAGTGTGTGTATAAGTATAAATACTGCGATAATAATGATAACCGTGATAATTTTGGTCACAATAACCGTGATATGAAATTTTCACATCGTTACATCCCTACCTATAATACAAAAAACAAAACAGTAGATGTACTGCACCTGACATCGTTACCATCACAGTCAATTAAAAACTAGTATTTTGCCAGTTTTCGTGTTGACGTCGTTGCTTTTCGTCTCTTTGTGCTCAGTTTCAGTCGGTGATGTGGAGGCTGTGCGGGAGGGCCATCAGTCGGAGGTGCTGCTCAGTATCGCAGATGAGTTCCCCGCAGACCGATGCTTCACACTGGTCTTCCGTGGTCGCCGGGGCAACCTGGACCTGGTGGCCGAGTCGGCCGAGGAGGCTCAGTCGTGGATCAGAGGCATGAGGAAGCTGATTGAAAACCTGGAAAACATGGGCGAGAGGGAGAGACTCGACCAGTATCCTTCAGACTGCGCTCCGATTGAATCTGACAGATGAATGTTTGTCTTATGGACAGTTTATAAACGACCCAGTATGGAGGTGAGCATTTAACCCATAAAGGCCCAAACATCTACTGCCGAACAAAACCATCTACTGATCTAAACTGTTCAGCTCCTGTTGATCCACTAATCCGATCAAGCCATGTCAATAATTGGTGTCAAATACAGTTCTTCATCTTTTCATGGTCATCAGATATGACCCATTTGGACGTTCAGAGGCTCTGTAGTTACCGTGGAAACACCGTCATCTTCTACAACATCCATTCACCAGTAAAACCCATGGAGTTGGATCAATGACAGTGGATAAAATGAACAAAAATGAATTAAAAAAAAAAAAAAAAAGTGGAAAAATAACCAAAAGAATGAGTAAAATAAAGTAAAAATGAATCAAATAAGCAATAAAATGATCAAAAACAGCCAAAGTAATGAATAAAATGGACAAAAATTAATAATAAGTTGACAATATAATAAGTCACATTGACAAAATGAGCCACAAAGTGAACACAATTGAAGAAATTTTTTTTTTAAAAAAGGCAAGAAAATGAAGGAAAAATATGATAATAAGAAATAATAGGAAAATGTACAAAATAATAAATAACATGGAGAAAATAAGCAATAAAATGAATACAAATGTAAACATTGATTCACCAGTCAAACCCATGGAGCTGGATCAATGACAGTGGATGGACACACTGGGTTTATGTTCAATTAATGAGAGATTTAACTGAAAAAGTCACTTTTTCTTCAGTTTTATCTGTTTTTGATATAAAACTCTTCAACTTTAATCTGAGCTTTTATGAACATTTACATGATCAGTGAATTAAATGTATGAAAATACCAGATTTTCACTGAAAAAATGCATATTGTAGAGGATAATATTATAATAAATGGTGATAAACTACTTAGGAAAGACAAAAAGTCATTTGGAAGTTGTGACAAAAATAGTTGTGGGTCTTTTTTCTGTCTGTTTTCAATATTCAGTCATTAATCAAACATTTGTCAGCAGTTCATAGGCACTTTTAATTGTGTTTAAGCCAAATTACCACGTTTTTTTCCATTGTGTTTTCTAACAGTTCTCAGTGAGTGCTTTTATTTTTGATTCTCCAAATAAACCAGTGTTGTTCCTTAAGTGTTTTCCCAGATGGATTAGTGACTGGTTCAAGAAGGCCGACAAGAACAATGACGGACGAATGAACTTCAAGGAAGTGCGAGACCTGCTGAAGATGATGAATGTGGACATGAACGAGCACCACGCTCACCGACTCTTTACAGTAAGAGCCTGTCATCAAACATGTTCATACTGGGATTCAACCTGCACAGACATCTATGACTCTCTGAGTTTTATTATGTATCACTGGCCGATCGACAACGAGCTGATGTGAAGGCGCTGTGGTTGTCGTCGTCTTTGTGGGCAAGTACTGCAAAGAACTTCTGGTCAGATTTATTGTGAAATTTTTGTGTGGCTTCCTTTGGACAATGTCTACAAAGTTTATTCACAGTTTTGAGAAATTTTGTTTATTTGAAATATTAAAAATATGCCTTTACTTATAATCATCTATATTCTGCTGGTTTCTAACATGTAAATGGTTCCAGATATCAGTCTAGTTCCTATTGATCACCAATAGAAGTCATATATGGACTTTAATTCGGGTCCATGACCTTTGACCTTGAATGACCTTGAAGGGTCAAACACAAGGTCACCAATGTCTAGATTTCACCAGTCTTCTCTGAAACCACTGGTCAGGTTCATCTTCCATGGGACAGAGTTTCTAAAGTTTGTTCACAGTTTTGACAAATTTTGATTTATTGATTTTTTTTTTTTAAATTACTAATAATGTGTATATATATATATATATATATATATATATATATATATATATATTTCATACCAACTGAGGAATGCTGTATAAAAAAGAAAAAAACAAAAAGCTCATGGTTTACTAAAGGAATAATAAATGCTTGTAAAAAAATAATCTCTGTAAATTGTTCAAGATAAAAACCAAAGAAGCAGAACAAAGATACAAGGTTTACAGAAATAAATTAACAGACATAAGAAGAACTAGCAAAAAGCTATACAGTATTATAACAGATTATTATATGAAAGTAAGAACAATATAAAAGGGACGTGGGATATACTGAACAACTGAATTAAACAGGGATCTTCTAAGGCAACATATCCTGATTACTTCATTGACAAGAATGGTGTAAATCATAATATGAATAACATAGCTAACAGTTTTAATAGTTTTTTTGCAAATATTGGCCCCGAGTTGGCCGCAGGAATTCCAGACCAACTGACCAATATGATAAAACTATTAAAAGAAATCAATGCTCAATTTTCCTCTCTGCAACAAGTGAGCAGGAGGTGATAAACACTGTTCTGAAGTGTAAAAGTAAGTTATCTACTGACTGTCAGGACACTGACATGATGGTTGTTAAAAAAGTCATACATGGCACTGCCAAACCTCTAACCCATATTTGTAATTTATCATTCCAATCTGGTTGTTTCCCAAATAAAATGAAAATAGCAAAGGTCATTAACATATAATGTGTTGTTTCCATTTAATTTCTGCAGTCCTTTATATAATTCAGAAACAGGTTTACTTGGCAGACCTTTGTAGGCATCTGTGAACATTTTTATGAAGTCAGCCCCAATACTTGAAATCCCTTTTCGTATTTCTGTATTGTGAAAATGTTATACTTGTAGTAGGGATGTAACGATATGAAAATTTCATATCACAGTTATTGTGACCAAAATTATCACGGTTATCATTATTATTGCGGTATAGTTGAAATGTGCTCAAAATGTTCAAAAAATACTGATACACACACTGAAATAATTTAGCAAAGTTCTATTAAAAAAACCCAAATAAAATAAAAGGCACAATGTCCCTTCTGTGTCAGAAACATTCCAATATTAACCCTTAGTGGTCTGAGTCTATTCTGTCTGTTTTTCAGTCCTTTTGATTTGGCCTTTATATACTATAGAAACAAATGTTTACTGTACCCATGTTTGGGATCTGTTTTTTCAGCACAACTTCATCTATATCATCTGTCTATTATTTTTTCACTTTAACCTACTATAAAAACACAAAAAGAATATAAAATCCAATTTGAAAAATGTATATACTTTATTGCATAAATAACACACAGATGCTTAACGAACCTTTTCAAAGACTTTAAAAGTGAATATTGGTTCCAAATATTAGGTATAGAAAATTAAAATTGTAATAAATTAAAACTATACTCAAATATTTGACATAAAAGCAGATTTTTACCCCTAAAAGTTTTTCCCCTAAAAGTGTGCTAAAATGTAAACGGTAATACTAACCGTCTGCAGTTTTACTGCGGTTTATCATTATACCGGTAATTGTTCCATCCCTAACTTGTAGGTATGGATACAAATCTGTATTTTCTAGATTGAGTTCTGTTTTTATCTTTTCAAATGACTTAAAATATTTCCCTCAGTAAAAGACTTTTAATCCCCCAACCTTTCTTGTTTGTCCTTCGTCAGATGGCAGATAAGTCCCAGTCTGGAACTCTGGAGGATGATGAATTCGTGCTCTTCTATAAGATGCTCACCCAACGTGAGGATGTGCTGAGGGTTTTCCAGGAGTACTCGGCCGACGGACAGAAGCTGTCCCTCCGTGACCTGGAGGACTTTCTGAGAGAGGAGCAGCTGGAGGGGGGGGACATCCAGCAGCAAGCCAAGCAGCTCATAGAGCGCCACGAGCCCTCTGACGCAGGTCCGTCTGTCCGTGGGATCCCACTGAAGCCCAGGCCGACGGAGGGTTCTGCTGTTTCAGGACTGATGGGATTGTGTCTGTCTTTTTTTATTCCTTTAGCCAAGCAGCTGAATGCCATGACCTTCGACGGCTTCTTGATGTACCTGGGCTCAGCTGAGGGCTCCATCTTCAACCCACAGCAGCGTGGCATCTTCCAGGACATGAGCCAGCCGCTGTGCCATTACTTCATCTCCTCCTCCCACAACACCTATCTGATGGAGGACCAGCTCCGAGGACACAGCAGCGTGGAGGGATATATCAGGTAGCAGCCATTTTTTGTTTTTATTCAGAACAGAACAATGAATAGAAGCATCAAAACTAGTAAAAAATGAACAAAATGGACAAAAATGCATAAAGAAAAGCAGCAGAATCAATGAAAAATGTATAAAAACAGACCAAAATGGGCAAGAAAATGAACAAAAATAAACATAAATGCTTAGCACAATGAACAAAAAGAAGAAAATAATGAAAAGTGAGATAGATAGATAGATAGATAGATAGATAGATAGATAGATAGATAGATAGATAGATAGATAGATAGATAGATAGATAGAGCATAACGAAATGAATAAAAACGATGAATATAAGCATCAAAACAAGTAAAAAATGGACAAAAATGCACAAACATAAGCAACAGAATCAATGAAAAATTTATAAAAACTGCGCACAATGGGCAAGAAAATGAACAAAAACAAACATGAATACTTAGCACAATGAACAAAATAATGAAACGTCAGATAGATAGATGGATGGATGCTCTAATTTATTGTGATGCTGCATTAATCTTCCACCATTCATCATTTCACAGCATTCATTGATAAATAAAGGAACGCAAGTTAATTAAATGGGTGCTCTGACGTCAAAGGATTCATTCTGAGTAATTAAAATGATTGAGTTGAAGCCAGTCTAATGAACTGCAGTTGTCGACATTAACCCTTTCATGTATAACGGCCACTACAGTAGACAGTTCTTCTCCAGCTATTCTCATGTCGGCTAAAATTTCCTTAGGGGGTCAAATGAGTGTCCATTTTTGTCAAAAAAAAAAAAACAGTTGTCCTACAGTCATAGAAGTGTGTGTAAATAATGCTAATCCATTTGTGCACAGACTACTGATATTCTCTGACAGTGGAAGCTCTATTTTCATAAATATTGGATTTGGAATAGCACGTGGATGTGAAAACTTTTGCTGGTGGACGGACGTGACATTACCCATGATGCTCTGGTCAGTCCCAGTACTTTATTAGGAATAAACTTCTAGACTTCCTATTGCTAATTGTGCTCTTCTTCCTAAATGTTGGTATTGTGGATCTAAAACAATCCCAGCTGACACAAAAACACTAAATGTGTCAGTGGACGGATGTGACATGGTTGTTGTGGATCCCATCATACTGATGCTCTGCAGCCATGTCAGCGTTTACACTAATGATCCCTGTGCAAAAACTAGGAGCACTATTATTTATTGGATAGTTTAGCATCAGACTAAAGAGGAAAGAACAATCTAGAATTGTTCTTTGTGTCTAAAAATGCTTCTTATTGTAAAACTGTTGATGTAAACAGTGCTGTGTGCCATTCTTCATGTATGTATTGGTGGAACAGAAGCAGGATGGATCAGCACCATACTCCAGATTGAACCTGTACAAATAAAACATGTGATATGGAGGAGAGAATCTGGGAAGAAAAACTGGGGAATCCAAAAGAAGAGAAGATTTGTTTTTCAGCTCAGTTCAGTTCAAATAGAACTTGTCCATTTGTGACATGAAAATATAGCATTAATTGTGCTGAAATGGTTCATTTTGGAGCTGAAAACATAGTTCATATGAGCATCAACATGTTGAACAGAACTGAAATCCTGTCCATTTGAACAACTGTCATTTACCAACACAAAGTTCCTTTGGATTCACTGAGACTGATTTAATATGAACACAGACACAAAGAAGAGCTCTAAGTAAATTTTAGCCGATATAATAATAATGAATATATCTGTAAATCAACACCATATTTACGTTCGTCGCCAAGTTTGTGGAATGACCTCTCGTGTCATCTCGTGATAATAAACAAATCATCGCATTTGGGATTTAATGGATAAACTGACATTACGCACTTCTGTTTATTCGACATTTAGTAAATATCGGTAAAGTTTTACGCATATGTCCAATGGAAAAGCGAGTATTCGTATAATTACTGTAACTTTGCTGTTCTTGATAAACCTGATCTGCACAAACATGTTTGAGTGTAAATTAATCGCTAGACTTTAATTAACAGTTAATCCCAAGCAACTGCAGAAGGCCATCAGGGAGATAGCCACAGTAGCCGAAACCAGTTCTAGGTGGCTGTGGCTGTCAAGGGATCGTAGCTGGACCCCTTCTGCAGGTGAAGGCTAACTCAGCCTTTGCTGCCCCACTCAGGAGAGGTGTACAGGTTAAGGGGCGAAACACCTGTGACCCTGAGATACCTGCTGAGGATGCAGAAGGGGTCCCTAGGAACACCGCTACACACCACCAGCTTGAACCACAACATCCTTAGTTGCTACTCCAGTCTTTGCTTGTAGCAAATCACCTTCGGTGTTTACTTTATCTTAAACTTTTTTTTTTTTTTTTTGCATATTATCTCCATGAAGTGAGTAATAACTAGTATCAGAGTATGTTAAAATATGAGAATACATCAGATTAGCTGCATTAAAAATATTTTTATTTCATAGTTTTCCCACAGTATATCACTTTCTGATACTGCGTTTTAAATACATGTTTCTTCGCTTCAAAAATTAAAGCTGAGTGGACATTTTTGTAACTCCATAAAAAATAGGTTCATTAAAAAATTGCAATCACATTGTTTTTTTCGTGCCTAAAGAGGAATAAAAACACTCAGGAAAAAAATCTTGACTAAGGTTGTCATAATTCATGCATCAAAGGGTTAACAAGAGGGCAGTGAATGCATCACCATCACGTATTCCTGACTAGAAGTAGATAATATGAATGAGGGAATAATGAACTTGTGCTTAACGTCTGCCGCCCAGGGCTCTGAATCGTGGCTGTCGATGTGTGGAAGTGGACTGCTGGGACGGTGCCAACGGAGAGCCCATCGTCTATCACGGACACACATTCACCTCCAAGATCCTCTTCAAGGACGTGGTCAATGCAGTCAGCAACTACGCCTTCAAGGTTAGCGTCACCTGCACTCAGCGTTTCAATCAGTGCACCAGTTAGAACCAAGGACAACTACAGCACTGATCAGAAAATGGGTTTTTACGCATATGTAGGTCTACACTATAAAAAAACAAAAAAACAAAACTATTATACAGGGTGTCCCATAAGTCTGCATACACAGGAAAAATAAACGTTTCTTGACGTAAACCATTTTTATTTATATAATATGCTCTATATGACTGCCATTTTGTTGGGAACACATTTCAATGTGTGTCCTCCACTGCTGAAGAACTATAAAGAAGAAATATAAAGAAATACATGTTAGAACCATATGTATTATGTCTCCTACGTATGGAGACTTATGGGACACCCAGTAGTATTATTGTAAAAACACTATGTATTAAGATAAGATAAGGTAAGATAACATAAGATAAGATAAGGCAATATAAGATAAGATAAGATAAGATAAGATATGGTAATATAAGATAGGATGGTAAGGTAAGATAAGATGAGGTAAGATAAGGTAAGATAAGATAAGGTAAGGTAATATAAGATAAGATAAGGTAGGGTAAGATAAGGTAAGGTAAAATAAGATAAGGTAAGGTAAAATAAGATAAGATAAGGTAGGGTAAGATAAGGTAAGGTAAAATAAGATAAGGTAAGATAAGATAAGGTAAGATAAGACAAGTCCACTCTGTGTTTTATGTAGTTGAATTACTTTTACTGCCCACACATTATTTTTACTTACAGTACGTGAATAAATATATTTTCTTGTTTTCCACCTCGAACCTAAAAATTTTGAGCTTTACTCCAAGAAAACAAACACATAAAATTGGTCTGTCTTTGTGGAAAAAACCCCCAAAAAACCCTTTAATTGTAAGTTGTGGACAGTGTTCTGAAGAGTCCCGTTCTTCACTAAGGATGAGCACCGAATGTGTCTGTTAGCGTGAGCTTACAGTGGAACAAATACGGGGTTTGTTTTTATTTTGCACATGCCATGGACTCAAAGCCTTGGAAATATGATCACTTTGGTCCTCATACATCTTCTCAGCAGCAACAAGCATGTTTTGTCGAGCCGTCATGCTGGCAGCGCAATTGTTTTTGCTTTCATTGCCCTGCAAAGCTGCACCAACAAATCGCTCGGCATCGCGTTGCATATTTATGAGGGGGAGTACAACCGTGCAATAATATCCAAGACATCATCTGAAAGCCTTACAATCGCCAGTGCCAGCCTCGTGCCAAAGCGAACGGCTGCCAGGTTCACATGCATGTCAGGGCCCGCTGTGTCCCAGCATCTGTCTGCAACTGAATATTGTGTCCTCGTGACCCTGTGTCCATCCATCTGCCGGCTTTCAGCCCCGCAGGTGTATGCGATGGCAGCAGCCGGATTAGCTTTCCCCTATGATAATGCTCTCCGGTGTTGAATTACAAACTCACTCACTCCGCCTCCTCCTCCAGGTATCAGAATATCCAGTCATCCTGTCCATAGAGAACCACTGCAGTGTTGAGCAACAGAGAGTCATGGCCCATCACCTCAACCACATCCTCGGTGACAAGCTGCTGAAAAGCACCCTGGACGGAAAGGCCCCCATCGGGCTGCCGTCCCCTGAGGTGAGCAACACGCTCTGGTGTCCTGGATCCATTTGACTGGACGGACAGAGCTACTACATTTATGTTTCAGTTTCTAAGAGCAGACATCAATAAAAGACAAAAAAAAGCAAATAGAGAGACACAGACAGACATTAGCTGGTGTTTAGGTAAAATTAGATATAGATGAAGGTAGAAATAGATAGATAAATATTAACAAAATGAACAAAAACAATGAACATAGGCATCAAAGCAAGTAAAAAATGAACAAAGTGGACAAAAATGCACAAACATAAGCAGCAGAATCAATGAAAAATGTGTAAAAATGGACCAAAATGGGCAAGAAAATGAACAAAAATAAACCTAAATACTTCGCACGATGAACAAAAAGAACAAAATAGTGAAGTCAGACAGATGGATAGATTCAGGTAATTCACATTTTATTGTTACAGGATAGTTTGAAAAAGTAAATATTTTCATAATTTAATGTTATTTTTTGCACTAAAACAAAGACACAAATTTGCAGTTGTCATTATTTACAGACATAATGTAATATCATTTTTTTTTCCATCAAACCCAGTAGAAAATCTGCAGTCGTTCTTTTGAGTGGGTTCTTCTGTTATTATTGGACTGTAGATCAGATTGGTCTGGATGTGGAACCCACACTAACATGAGTTCCACAGCCTGGACTGTGGAATTTATACACTTTGTAAATTCATCCCACTGCCGGATTGGAGCCTTTGGGGGCCCACATGTTTCACACCCCTTGGTTTAACCCAAACAAACCAGTGCACTGATATGTATCCCATAATCTAAGCCTATCTTCTGACATGAGTCCTTCCATTTTTGTGTCCCAGAGCCCTGTTAGAAAGCACACACCTGGGTCCATATGTGGTCTGGGTTCAAGGTGATGGTGACCCTTTAAATATTGGCATTTGAAACATCAGGGCAAAATGGTGCAGTGACGTGTGAGCTGCTGCAGCACAAACACTGGTTTAACTGTTTATGAGGGTTTCAAACAGAGCGACAGCAAAAGCCCACGTCTGCCCTTTATCATCATCACACCGTATGTGGGGTTTATTGGATAGTTTATCAAACCCAAAACACAGATGACCATTTTGTCACATTTTCTTTACATACATTTTGCTCATTTTGTTGATTTTATTTATGATTTTATTTCTCTTCATTTCTTTTTTTCTTCAGTTTTGTTCACTTTGTGGCTCAATTTGTCAATGTTATTCAATGCTTTGTTGATTAATTATTAATTTTTGTTCATTTTGTTGCTTCTTTTATTGTTTTTTTTTACTTCATTTCAGTCATTCTTTTGGTTGTTTTTCACATTATTTCTTATTTTGTAGGTTTTTTTTAAATTAATTTTTGTTCATTTTATCCATCCTTATGACATTGTTGATTATTGTCTGTTTTTGGTCACTGTTTTCATTACTTGAGCTGTTTTTTGTTCATATTGTTGCTTCTTTTATTTATTCATTTATTTATTTTCTAAGGCATTCTTTTGCTTATTTTTCACATTATTTCATATTGTCAGGGTTGTTTTTTTTTCATTTTTGTTCATTTCATCCACTGTCATTGATCCAACTCCATGGGTTTTACTGGTGAATCAATGTTGTAGAAGATGACGGTGTTTCCATGGTAACTATGGAGCCTCTGAACTTCCAAATGGGTCATATCTGATAACCATGAAAAGATGAAGAACTGTATTTTTTTTTCACTTAAGTTTTTATTGAATGTTACTTATTACATTGTTGATTTATTGTCAATTTTTGTTCATTTTATTCATTACTTTGGCTGTTTTTGTTCATTTTGTTGCTTATTTTATTCATTTTTACTTTATTTTACTCATTCTTTTGCTTATTTTTCAGATTATTTATTATTTTGTAGATGTTTTATTTCATTTTTGTTCATTTTCTCCACTGTCATTGATCCAACTCCATGGGTTTTACTGGTGAATCAATGTTGTAGAAGATTATGGCGTTTCCACGGTAACTACGGAGCCTCTGAACATTCAGATTGCTCATATCTGATGACCATGAAAAGATGAAGAACTGTATTTTACACCAATTATTGACATGGATTGATAGGATTAGTGGATCGACTGGTATTTAACAGTTACATCAGTAGGTGGTTTTGGTTTGGACGTTTGGGTCTTTATGGGTTAAAATACTTCCCTTGTTTCCTTTGGACACAAAATTGGTGAATTTAGCAGCTCATGTGTGACATAACAAACTCAGATCACAAAATATAGAATAAATTAGACACTCACACAGATATAAATGTAGTGTACCATGAGGAAATGTGGATTTACTTTCACCTTAGAGTCTGTTAGCGTCTGCTCGGCCATATGATCTGTGTGGACATGCACCGCTGGGCCCCTCAATTATTCAACACAATCATATTTTCCCCTCCTGTAACATTACAGCATAAGGACACAGACTCTTCTATGGGCATTCACTGTAAAAAAAAAAATCTGTAATTTAGCAGAATTTTTACTGTTTATTTGACAGATTTTTCCTGTATTTTTAAGATACAGGAAAATATCAATGAAATGACAAAAACAGACTGTGATTTTACATGTCAAATGTAAAAGAACACGAAAAAACTGTAACTGTGAATAACCAAAACATTTAAATTTTTATTATTTTTTTTCACAGAAAAATACAGTTAAAATACATTTGCAAATGTATCGTAGTTTCACAAATATTTCTTTTCTATTTATGAGATTAAATTGTTAATTTAAAGTTTAATTCTGTAAAAAAAAAAAAAAAATCAAACAAGACAAAGTTACTGACAATTAACCATTAAAGAAGTATTAGTTCTGTCAGTTGAACCAGACTTGTTTGTTAATTGACAAATATCTTGTGTAATTACAGGAGGTTTCACAACAAAAATGTTGAATAAATGTATTTTTGTGAATGTATAACATGTATAAGCACTGATAAACTGTCCAAATACAGTTTTTATCAGTGGATTGGACAACTGAGTCTCACTGAAAATTATTTATATATATATTTATAGGGAATTGGATTGTTTTAATACATGTAAATATTCTTTATTAAACATTAAAAAGTCCAAAAAACCCATGAAGACCCACTGGGACTTTTTTGTCAGTTCCCAAATTAAATTTTTCTGTCTTTTTAACCTTTCTTAGGCAATTTATCACTTTTTATTATTCTATTGTCCTATGTATTTTGTGTTTTTTAAGGTGGAAATGGTGTATTTTCCTATATTTAATTAACTGATCATGAAGATGTTCATAAAAGCTCAGATTAAAGTTGAGGGTTATTACATGAAAAGCAGAGAAAACTGAAGAAAAAGTGACTTTTTCAACAAAGACGTGAATAACTAAAGGTAAAAACATGTGATCCAACTCTGTGGGTTTTACTGGTGAATCAATGTTTCATATTTTTATTTATTTTATTGCTTATTTTCTCCATGGGATTTATTATTTTGAACATTTTCTTATTCGCTTTTGTTCATTTTGTAGATTTTATTTATTATTTTACTTGTTTTTGTTCAATTTCTTGCCTTTTTTAAAATTCTGGTCTTCAGTTTAGTTCAGCTTGTGGCTTATTTTGTCAGTGTTGCTTTTTTCATTGTTGATTTATTATTAGTTTTTGTTCATTGTTTTCATGACTGACCGTTTTTTGATCATTTTGTTGCTTCTTTTATTCTTTTTTACTTGTGGTGAATTTTTTGCTCATTTTTTCTTATTATTTTGGGGTGGGGGTTATTCATTTTTGTTAATTTTATCCACTGTCATTGATCCAACTCCATGAGTTTTACTGATGAATCAGTGTTGTAGAAGATGACGGTGTTTCCACAGTAACTACGGAGCCTTTGAACGTCCACACTGGAAAAAATGCCCCTCTAAAAACAAGTTTAAAAAAAAAATTTAAAAATATTTTTGCTTGAATTAAGCAAAAAAAAAAAAATCTGCCAATGGATCAAGTGAACATTTCCTTGGTCAGATTTGTTGAAATCAGATTTTCCAGATCTATTGTCTAAAATAAGTTCTTATATCTCACTGAAAAGTTCCTCTTTAGGTGATTATGTCTTTTTTTTTTTTTTTTTTAAGTGTGATGAGATATTTTGACTAGAAATGAGAAACATACACTTGGTAAGACTTAGATTTTTTCCCAGTGCAGATGGGTCATATCTGAGGACCATGAAAAGATCAGTAACTGTATTTTACACCAATTATTGACATGTATTGATCGGATTAGTGGATCAACAGGTATTAAACAGTTTAGATCAGTAGATGGTTCTGGTTTTTGAGGGTAAACAGAATAAATACAGGGTTCTAGATGTTATGAAATGAGGAATTCGTCCTCATTTTGCTCATTTTCTCCTCACTTGAGAAATATTTATTTACTGTTTTGTTATGTTTAAAGATTTTTTTGGTTAAATTTCTTCCTTATTTTTAAGGCTTTTGCCCATTTTATTCCCATTTGACAAGTTTTTGCTCCTTGTATCCTATAAATAATTGAGGTAAAACTGTATTTTACACCAATTATTGCCATGTATTGATCGGATTAGTGGATCAACAGGTATTAAACAGTTTAGATCAGTAGATGGTTCTGGTTAAAGGTGGATGTTTGGGTTTTTGTGGGTTAATGTTCCCACTGTTTTTCACTTTTATTTTGAGGATATATTACATTATTTAGTGATGACACTGTTTTGTTTTGCCTTCATTTCAGGATCTTAAGGGTAAAATTCTGCTGAAAGCTAAGAAAATCGGCGGACTGGAGGAGAGTTTTGGTGGGATGGTGGAGGACACGCTAACCGTGGAGGTCAGCGATGAAGAGGAGGTGGCGGAAATCGACGAAGACAATCTTCACCGCGAGAGCCTCCGTCGCAGAGTAAAGGTGAGTCTGTTATCCACGGTCTGGTGAACCAACCTAATATAGATCCAACATCATCTGTCCCAGTTATTTTCAGGTAAATGAGGAAGTGGATTTGAACATGTGATTAGAACATCTGACTGATGAAGATGAGTGACCCAAAATAAACCCACTCCTTTTGATTAAATTCCCCGTCATTTACTAATGACAATTAGATTCAGTCAGGGTTTATTACAGAGTCATTGTGTAATGTTTGTTTAATCTAGAAGGTTTAATTGTTGTAAATGCACGGCCTACTGAAAACCACGGCTGAATGCAGTGAGTTCAATGGAAGGGAAATTAGAATAAGTCACTTTAAGTAGGTTTTCATTCAGGGACGTTGTTCCAATATACAAAGGAGAAAAAAGAGTCAAATAATAGTAATAGATTTTAATAGATTATGATGCTTTGTTATTGTACAGGATGGTAATTAAAATGTAACCTATGGTAAATGTTTGTATTGTTGAGTAATTTATTCATAGTTAAATAAAACCGATGTTGATTTCCTCAAAAAACTAAAATAATTTACATTTACGAAGCTGAAATACATAATGAAGACTTTTGTTTTACTACTCAAACTGATCGGTGACTATAAAAATAATTGTCCGTTAATTTATTTGATCACCATCTGATGGATTACTCTACGTACCTTCACCATCTGCAACATTAAATATGAACACATTAAAACACAGATCATTAGAATCTGAAATGTGCAGTTAGACTTAGACTTTACTTGTCATTCCAGATTTTACATCAAAAAATAAAATTTCGATGCAGTTGGCTCTGCAGGCAGCAGCAATAAATACAAACAGACACTAAATAAACAGGATAATATATACAAGATAGAATACATATGCATATAAAAAACTATAGAATATAGAAAATAGAATAAATATGCATATATAAAAGTGTGGAATATAGAAACTAGAATAAATATGCATATTAAAAACTCAAGGATATAGAAAATAGAATAAACTGCTTAGACTCTGACTGGGAGCTTCTGGTTGATGAAGCCAACTGTAAACCGTGTCTTCGCTGCTCCCTCTTCATCCTAGAATTAAAACTGTTGAAGCTGACCCCCTGACATGCAGTATTACTGACAGACTGCGATCCGCTTTTGTCATTTTTCAACTACCGTAAGAAGGCGTTTGTCGTTAACGGTTATTTTGTCGTGAGTCATTCGGAGTCGTCCAGAAATCTGGTGGCCTTTTTGTACTAGCGGAAAAGGATTGCATAAACTTCTGTCATCCCTCATGAAAAATAGAGCGGGCTGAAGGGCAGGGAGCAGACACTGGGTGTTAGATAAGGTGATCCGTTTACACTGGGAGACAGAACACCAGGAAAAAGTTCAACACCGTTCACACTCACACCGTCGACCGCTCCTTCAGCTCTAGGTCTGAAGTGAACCCACATTAAAATAATATCACAGAGACAAAACATACATACACCTCTAACCCTATCAAACCGTATGTATTGTATTCGCTACGCCACAGTCTGAGACCTCTATCTAAGTCAGGGGTCTCAAACATGCCTCCTGGGGGCCATATGTGGCCCCCCAAAGATTCCAATCCGGCCTCTGGGATGAATTTGGGAAGGGCAAAAATTCTACAGTCAAGGCTGTGGAACTCATTTTAGTTCAGGTTCCAGATACAGATCGATATGATCTACAGTCAAATAATAACAGTAAAATAACTGACAAAAAGAATGACTCCATATTTTTTTCACGGTTTGATGTGAAAATAATAATATAACATTCTGTCTATAAATGATGACAACTTAATTGTTTTTCTTTGTGTTAGTGCAAAAAATAACATTAAATTATCAACATATTTACATTTACAAACTATCCTGTAACAATAAAACATGAATAACCTGAACAAATATGAACAACCTGAAATGAAAAAAAAAATAAAAAATGAAGCACAATTTTAACAATTTTCTGCTTGTTACTGTTTATTGTCTTTGTAGATCCATAAAGCACATGTATAAACAAGTGTTCAGAGAATGCAAACCTCCGCCGAGCACCCTGAACAGTGTGCATGTGTGGATCGACTGTTTCTGTTTAAACTATGCATGTGCAAAACTAATTTCATAATGATATTTCACGAATTGCATTTTTTATGATTTTTTGAAAATGGTGCATAAAAAATAACAAAAGTCAACAGAGCGTAACGGAAGAGAAAAGGAGCGGAACCATATTTTGTAAAAAGTTGAATCTTGGTCCCAGTCATGTGTCTGTCCAATTAGATTCAATTCACATCAATATTAGTTGAGTTCTAATTTTAAATGTGTGGGAAATGGGATTTTCAATGTTCAATGTAAATGTCCACAGAGTCCACATTCCACAGTGGATGTGGACAATTTAGTTCCACATACAAGAGATTGTTCTAAGCTACAGGTGGATCCAACTGGAGGAGAATCGGAGTCGTTTGGAATTTTGGATGAATTTTGGAAAATGTCTCAGTGATGACAGATGGAAAACTGTAGATGTTGTGACCTTACTGTGACCTTGAACTCTGGCCTACTGGGACCAAAATGGACTGGGTTGGTCCCAGGGCCTAGGCCTATCTGTGGGGAAGATCTGGGAAAGATGGGTGGAAGAGTTTTCCTGTAAAGTTGCAAACAAACAAACAAACAAACAAACACACAAAGCAAAGTGACCACAATAGCTCCTAGCGGAGGGAATGAAAAGTTGAGGCAGAATACTGTTAAAATTGCACTTATTTTTCTTAAGAAATTTCAGTTTTTTCAGGTTATTCACATCTTTTTTGTTTGGATAGTTTATTAAAGTAAGTATTTTCCTAATTTAACTGTTCTTTTTTTCCAAAAAATTGGAGTTGTCATTATTTATAGGTTATTCTGTTATTATTTTACTGGTCCGACCCACTGCAGATCAAATTGGGCCGAAAGAAAAAGAGTTTGAGAGCCCTGATCCAAGTCCTTCATGTACTGGAACAAGGCGTAGTTACTTGATAATTGATTCTTTACAGTACACTTAAAGTGTGTGAAAAACATATGTATTAAATGAGATATTGCAGGTATGTCCTCCCGTCCTTGTCCTCTGTATGGGACAAAAGTTTGACAGTTTAACTTAAAAAAAAAAATGCTTCCCATCACAAAGGACAATCCATTAAAAAAAATAAATAAATAAATACAAAATCATTTTTAAAAATGTATCTGAAAAAACTGTTGCATTATGCAGTTTCCAATCAAGACAATTGTTTAATGTTAAAAAAAAAAAAAACAGTAAAAATTTTCACTTTCCTGGGTCTCAGGAGGATTTCAGGTGTTTTATAAAAAATCGCAGAATCTATTGAATGTGATACAAAAATCCAATCCAACTTTATTTATAAAGCACTTTTAAAAAAACCACAGTGTACAGAAGACGATAGAAAATTAATAAAAGCATTCAGAAACAATAAAATCAAATAGATAAAACATGTTAAAATATTTTAAAAAATGTATATACTGTATATATATGGTAAAAAAAAAAATGACATGGCAAAATGTTTTGTTTGGATATTGTTAAAAGGTCGAATAAATGTCTCAATTTAAAGAAATCTGAATTTTGTGTCAGGTTTCACAGGCTCTTTGTGTATATTTTGCATTTTTATGTCTTTCATAGCTGTTTTTTTTTCTTGAACTGCAAAATTCAGCCTCTAATTTAACCATTATCCTATTTTTTTTTTTTTTTTTTTTTTTCTGCTTTGTCACGTCAAGCAGTACTAGGCCATGCCAAACTAGGCGAACTTCAACAGGGTGAAGGTTGAATGGTTTCCTCTAAAATGAGATATGTGATCCTCTAAGCAGCCCTAATTGCAGTCAGTAATCAGCCCAGGCAGTAAATACAGTAGTGTAGTGTCTCTTCATTAGTAGTGGCTGTAATACCACTGGAGTCCGTCTTAAAACCCAGGAATTTACACTTGTTATTGTAAAGTCAGTTTAACCCTTTCATGCATACTGGTCACTCCAGTGGACAGCTGTTCTCCAGCTGTTCTCTTGTATATTCATGGGTTTTGTTCTTTTATTTGCATATCAGCCAACACAGTGGATGCTTATGCACCATCCCATAATACACTGACATTCACACCATTACTGTAACTTTCCTGTTCTTGATAAACCTGATCTGCAGTAGGGTCAAAACACGGTATTCGAAATCTCTGACGGGACATTTTAGAGACAGTTTGACAGATTAGTGTTGCTAAATGACCTACATTTTTACTTTTAAATTAATTTTTGCTTTAGTTGGACCATAAGGGGTTCTCCAAAACAAAGAACTACTTTAAATGGAAATAAATGTTGGAATGGCAATTAAAGTTAGCTCTCTGACAGGACATCACTGTGTTTTGACCCAGTAACATGTTTGAGTGTAAATCAATTGCTACTTGGTATTAGACTGTAATTAACAGTTTTTTTTACGTAAAAAGTTTTTTTTTTTTTGCATATTATCTGCATGAAGTGAGTAATAACTAGTATTAGTGTATGTTAAAATGTGAGAAAACATCAGATTAGCTGCAAGAAAAATATTTTTATTTCATAGTTTTCACATAGTAAATCACTTTCTGATGATGGGTTTTAAATATATATATATATTTATATATATTTATAATATATGTATATGTATTAATTAAATAATTACAAATAGGCAACACACAATAATATCTTATTTTATGCATTTTTCTATCTTATAAGTAGATATTCACCTATTCAGATAATGTTCTATATTTTATTCTTATACTGGATTTATACATCCTTTTAAATGCACAAATTGAGGAAGACATTTTAAAGTTCTGGTCCGGATTATTCCACAGATGTAAATCTCTTCCTGATGTCCATTCTAGTGCCTTATTTCGTCCAAACCTGTCAAACTTCAGTTCCTCTCTTTGTTTTTTTCTGTTCTTCCACCTGTTTTGACCCTAAAACACACAGTAAAAACAAAAAACACCTTTTATGAACCTGAAACAGACGCAGATTCACAGCAGCACCTTCACCTGGAATCAGGGCCCAGGGGTTAGAGCACAGGTGTCAAACATGTGACCCGGGGGCCAAATCTGGCCCCGCCAAACGGTCCAATCTGGCCCTGGGATGAATGTGTGAAATGCAAAACTTACACTGAAGATATTAACAACCAATGATGTCAAAATCATTTTAATTCAGGTTCCACATGCAGGCACATAGAGTCTAATTAGATTTCAAGTGGGTCAGAACCAGTAAAATATTGTAATAACGTATAAATAATGACAACAACAAATTTTGTCTTGATTTTTTTGGTGTAAAAAAGTAAAATTACATGAAAATGTTTACATTACCAAACTATACTTTTACAAAAAATGTGAATATTCTGAACAAATATGAACAAACGGAAATGTTTTAAGAAAAGTAAATGCAATTGTACCAATATTCTGCCTGTTACTAAATGTTTAGTGTGATTGTAACGCACATGTGTAAATGATAAACTGATGAACTGAGGCAGAATATTGTGAAAATTGCACTTGTTTTTCTTCAGACAATTCAAGTTGTTCATGTTATTCAGATTTTTAAGGAAACTTTGTCGATGTAAACCTGATCAGAACAGAATTTTACTTTTTTCGCTGTTATTCTTTTACTGGTCCGGCCCACTGCAGATCAGACTGGGCTGAATGTGGAACTGAACTAACAGGAGTTTGACAGAACTGGGTTAAAAGTTTAAAGTATGTCTGGCTGCTGGGTGTGTGTCCAGTGATTTAACAGGATTTTCACTGTTTATTTGACAGATTTTTCCTGTTTTTTTAAGATACAGGAAAATATCAATGAAATGACAAAAACAGACTGAGATTTTACATGTCAAATGGAAAATAACACGAAAAAACTGTAACTGTGAAGAACCATAAAATTTCCATTTTTTAAAGGAAATTTTTTCTTTTTTCACAGAAAAATACAGTTAGAATACATTTGCAAATGTATCGTAATTTCACAAATATTTCTTTTCTATTTACGAGATTAAACTGTTAATTTAAAGTTTAATACTGTAAAAAAAAAACAAAAAAAAAACAAGATAAAATTATTGACAGTTAACGGTAACAGCAGTATTAGTTCTGTCAGTTGAACCAGACTTGTTTGTTCATTGACAAATATCTTGTGTAATTACAGGAGGTTTCACAACAAAAATGTTGAATAAATGTATTTTTGTGAATGTATAACATGTATAAGCACTGATAAACTGTCCAAATACAGTTTTTATCAGTGGATTGGACAACTGAGTCTCACTGAAAATTATTTATATATATATTTATAGGGAATTGGATTGTTTTAATACATGTAAATATTCTTTATTAAACATTAAAAAGTCAAAAAATACGCAAAGTCTCATGAAAGGTTAGGGCAAAAAACTGTATTTTAATTATGGAAAATTACCGTATTTTAATGAGATGGTTATTTTCTGTTATTTAACGGTATTTTTTTGGCACTCCAGCTGCCGGAATATTACTTTTTTTTTACAGGTTTTTTTTTAACACAGTGCACAGTACAAAAAAAAACAAAACAACACCTTTTATGAACCTGAAACAGATGCAGATTGACCTAGAATCAGGGCCCAGGGGTTAAAGGGTTAAAGTATGTCTGGTGCTGGATGTGTGTCCATATCCAGTGCACCAAAGTAAGTGTGTAAAGGAATCATTGAGCGCTTAGCGTCATGTTTATTGATAAGTATCTGAGAAGCATGAAATGCCACACTGGGACTGCTGTCAACGCGGTCATCGGAGGTGAAGCCGCCGTCGGCTCTGAGCTCAGCGACGCCCCTGCCGATGGTTTAAGTGTCTGAGGAGATGCTGTGGTGCAGTCTGGTAGACAGGCGAAGGTGGCGGAGGGTGGGGTGTCACTCACAGACCTGCGGGGGGGGTGGACCAGGCCTGGATCAGCTTTCATGTGGGAGCGGGCATGCGTGCAGGAGGTTTCACTGTGTGTTTTTTGGCTTGTTGCACCTCTCAGATCAGTACAGTCATGGAGGACACCCTGGCACCAGACCTGGCAACCTGGTCCGGTATCATTTACAGCATTCAAAAGGGGGTTGTCTCAGGGTTTGGCTGGGCCTGGTACTTCCACACATGACAGGATTCCTGCATCCACAAGGGTTTACCCGATCACGTGCCCCCTTTTTGAGCCAACAGTCCGCTCGCTGTCACCCCTGTAAAACTACACCCTTTTAATCCGAACATTCCTGACATTTGTACTAAGTGTAACAAGGAAATAGGCACTTTGTTTCATTGTATGCACTGTAAAAAAAAAAAAAAAAACAGAAACCCCGTAAAAAAACAGTATTATTCCGGCAGCTGGGGCACCAAAAAATACTGTTAATTAACGGAAAATAACCATCTCATAAAGAATTTTCCATAATTAAAATACAGTTTTTTGCCCTAACTTTACATGAGATTTTACATATTTTTTGACTTTTTAATGTTTAATAAAGAATATTTACATGTATTAAAACAATCCAATTCCCTATAAATATATATATAAATAATTTTCAGTGAGACTCAGTTGTCCAATCCACTGATAAAAACTGTATTTGGACAGTTTATCAGTGCTTATACATGTTATACATTCACAAAAATACATTTATTCAACATTTTTGTTGTGAAACCTCCTGTAATTACACAAGATATTTGTCAATGAACAAACAAGTCTGGTTCAACTGACAGAACAAATACTTCTGTTACAGCTAATTGTCAGTAATTTTATCTTGTTTTTTTTTTTTTTTACAGTATTAAACTTTAAATTAACAGTTTAATCTCATAAATAGAAGAGAAATATTTGTGAAATTACGATACATTTGCAAATGTATTTTAACTGTATTTTTCTGTGAAAAAAAAATTATTTTAAAAATGTAAATTTTATGGTTATTCGCAGTTACAGTTTTTTCGTGTTCTTTTCCATTTGACATGTAAAATCACAGTCTGTTTTTGTCATTTCACTGATATTTTCCTGCATCTTAAAAATACAGGAAAAATCTGTCAAATAAACAGTGAAAATCCTGTTAAATTGCAGACTTTTTTTTACAGTGTATCACGTGCCTGTTTTTGAGCCAACAGTCCGCTCACACAGACACGGTCCAGCAGACCCGGGTCAGTGGTGGACCTCAGGCCGCCGCTGGGTTATGTAACTGTGTTAATGCACTGGTGTCAAGTAACAAAGTACAAATACTTCATTACCCTACTGAAGTGCAAATTTGGGTTATCTGTACTTTACTGGAGTAATTATTTTCAGCTGACTTTTTACTTCTACTCCTTACATTTTGAAAGCAGCCTTGTTAGCCCTATTTTACTTCATACTCAGTGGTACACATGTATGGTTCTGTAATACGTGTTCCTTGGACTCAAATACCTTCATGTTCAGTGTTCATATATGTGTCTCAAACATGTCGCCTAGTGCATGCCACATTTTTCAACATGAACATTTTAATATAACATTAGAGTCATTAGGGCCTTTAGAAACATGTTTTTTTGGGAGGTGGGGTTAGTCCACTATAGGCCCCTCCCCTGTGGAACCGCTGAAGCTTTTGTCCTAATGGCATTTGTTTCCCCTTACATTTACTTTTTATACTTTCAGTAGTTTTGAAACCAGTACTTGTACACTTCTACTGGAGTCAAAAGCTTGAGTTCATACTTGAACTTGTGCAGCAGTCTGTTTAAACCCTAGTATTTATACTTCTGCCTGAGGGATGAAGGGAACGCTTTGGACACCTCTGTGTTAGTGACATAAAGAGGGTTGAATGTCGACTTGACCAGCCAGCGCAAGAGACTCATCCTCCAGAAATCTGACGTCCTGCTTCCTTCTGTAGTTCCAGTTTATTCTGGAACATCTCCTCAGCTCCTCTTTTATCCTGAACTAGTGAGTCCAACCTTCTTTCCTTTGGAGTCGTCCATACATGTATCCAAGAAAAGCACCAAAGGAATACTAGTCCATAATAATCCTGCAATATCTTAACTGTAAAAAAACCAAAAAAAAACAATTAACTAACTGTAATTAACTGAATGCCCCCCCCCCCCCCCCCCCCTTCCTTGTCCTGGTTAACTTAACATTTATCAGAGTTAACATTTGTTTGGAGGTGGAGTCTACCAAACACGCAGACTGATGATCCAAAAAACTCAGATTTCAGGAAGGCTTTTGATCATCGCCTTAGTGTGTGTGTGTTTTTTTTATTTTAAATTATACATTTACATAAGCATGTACTTATACATAAGGAACCACACAGACTCTCTCTCTCTCTCTCTCTCTCTCTCTCTCTCTCTCTCTCTCTCTCTATATATATATATATATATATATATATATATATATATATATATAACAAATTATACAACAAACCTACAAACCCATTAAACCCCCAAAAAAGAAGAAAAAAAACAAAAACAAACAAAAAAACACAACAACAGAAAAACCAACAAGATAAACACGTGTTCAGAGAACACAAACCTCTGCCAAACCCCCTGAACTCTGTGCATGTGTGGATCCACTCTGTCTGTTTAAATCCAACAGTTTCCAGGTTGTTCCATACACAGAAACAGTTGAATCTGGTCCCAGTCATGTGTCTGTCCAATTAGATTCAATTCACATCAATATTAGTTGAGTTCTAATTTTAAATGTGTGGGAAATGGGATTTTCAGAGTTCAGTGTAAATGTCCACAGAGTCCACATTCCACAGTGGATGTGGACAATTTAGTTCCAGATACAAGAGATTGTTCTAAGCTACAGGTGGATCCAATTGGAGGAGAATCGGAGTCATTTGGAATTTTTAATGAATTTTGGAAAATGTCTCAATGATGACAGATGGAAAACTGTAGATGTTGTGACCTTGCTGTGACCTTGAACTTTGTCCTACTGGGACCAAAATGGACTGGGTTGGTCCCAGGGCCTAGGCCTATCTGTGGGGAAGATCTGGGAAGATGGGTGGAAGAGTTTTACACTGAAGATGAAAACAAACAAACAAACACACAAAGCAAAGTGATCACACTACCTCCTGGCAGAGTTAACACTAATGTTATCAACTCCTCTTTCCAACACTCAGGGCTGATTCAGAGTTAATATAATGCCTACTAACAACACATTTGTCTGTCAAAAGGACATAGGAGACAGCAGGACACTGTTGTTGACAGTAGAGAAAAAAGGATTCCATTGTTGATAAAACAAATTAATTTGTCTACAAATGGAAAACTGAATCTTTTCCAACTTTAAAAAGAAAAGTAAATCATGCACCCATTGCACAGAAGTGAGTGTCAGAGGTTCCATCCACTTAAACAGAATCATACGACAGGACAGTAGTGGACTAAAAGGGTCTTAGTGTATTTATTTGACTGCATCAACATGTGCAGATCTAATTTTTACAACCGCCCAGCAGACAAACATTCTTTAATCTTTGACGCCCTCTTCAGGGGGAAATCTGTCTGCACAGTTTTGTGCATAAAATAATGTTCAAACTATTGTCGATGGAATCCATGACTGTGCTGATCAGAGGTGCAACATGCACATCAGTCACTACATTTAAAAGAACGTTCAAAACTCAGGTATTCAATAAATACCAAATATTAGGATAAAGTAAGCCAATTATCAGTATGAGTCTAAGATTTTGCTTAGATAATATTATTTGTTTTATTTATGTTATTGTTTAAAACTATACCGTCTTGTTTTCTTTCTGCAGCTTTCCTTCTTGTAGATGGGTTAGGTATAAATAAGCTGTTGCTTCTGTCTACACCTTTTCATCCATGTTTAATATAGAAATCCAAACTGTATGTATGTATATATTTTATGTTCTGTTGGACGGACAATTAAATTACTACTACTACATGTACTGAAGTAACGTACTTAATTTTAAAAAGAGTAGTCACTAATATTGGCAAGAAGTTAAAGGCTAAAGTAATGAGATCACATTTTCTTTTAAACCATGAAGACCCAGTGCTTTTGTGTCAGTTCCCAAATAAATTTTTCTCTCTATTTAACCCTTCTTAAGTGATTTATAACCATTTATTGTCACCCTTTTATGCACAGTGGTCACTCCAGTGGTCACTCCAGTGGTCACTCCAGTGGACAGTTATCCTACAGCTGTTCTCTTTTATGTTCATGGATTTGTTGTTTTGGTTCCATATCAGCCAACACAGTGGACACTTATACATCATCCCATACACTACAATTGATAATATTATTGTAATTTTGCTGTTCTAGATAAACTTGATCTAACATATTTGAGTGTAAATCAGTTCCTTGTTATTGTTATTAGACTGTCATTAACAACAAAAGTTTGGGTTTTTTTGCATGTTATCTCAATGAAGTGAGTAATGACTAGTATTAGAGTATGTTAAAATGTGAGGAAACATCAGATTAGCAGCATTAAAATGTTTTATTTCATAGTTTTCACAGTAAATACATATTTTTTTGCTTCAAAAATTAAACACACAGTGTCCAGCTGAGTGGACATTTTTACAACTCCATGAAAAATAGCTTAATAAAGAAAATTATCACATTGTTTTTTTTAATGCCTAAAGAGGAATAAAATCACTCAAGAAAAAAAAAAAGAATCTTGATTAAGGTTCTTGTAATTCATGCCTGAAAGGGATAATATCATCCTCTGTATTATGTGTTTTTTCAGCGAAAATCATGTATTTGCCTATATTTAATTTCCTGATTATGTAGATGTTCATTAAAGTTCAGATTAAAGTTGTGGGTTATTATATCAGAAACAGAGAAAACTAAAAAAAAAAAAAAGTGTTTTTTCAGTCTAATCTCTAATTATCTGAACATAAACCCAGTGTGTCCATCCACTGGCACTGATCCAACTCCATGGGTTTGACTGGTGAATCAATGTTGTAGAAGATGATGGTGTTTCCATGGTAACTACAGAGCCTCTGAACGTCCAAATGGGTCATATCTGATGACCATGAAAAGACGAAGAACTGTATTTTACCTGAGTTATTTCCATGTAGTGATAGTTTTAGTGGATCAGCAGGTGTTAAACAGTTTAGATCAGTAGATGGTTTTGGTCACCAGTGGCTGTTTGGGTGTTTATAGGTTCATAATATTTAATAAGTTGGTTGAATTGGCTGCTGCTGTGTCTGTAATTACCAAGCAGCAGACGACTGCAGGCTATTTGAAGGCGAAGAGTAAATAAGACTCATTTCTGTCTATTCTTGTTTTTCTTTGTCTTCTTTCCACAGAAGTCAAAGCAGCGTCTGTCCAAGGAGCTGTCAGACTGCGTTGTTTACTGCAAGAGCGTTCACTTCAACAGCTTCAAACATTCCCGCATCCACTCCAAGTTCTACGAGGTGGCGTCTTTCACAGAATCCAAAGCCCGTAAACACATGAGAGAGGCCGGTGAGTACGGTCACAAATACAAACACGCCTTTGCATCATCCAGTCTTTGAAATACTCAGAGGAGTTTCATCCCTCTGCCGTGTGTCTTTGTTTTAGGGGCGGAGTTTGTGCACCATAATGCGCGTCAGCTGACCAGGGTTTATCCCAGCGGCTTCAGAACTGACTCCTCCAATTTCAATCCTCAGGAAATGTGGAATGCCGGGTGCCAAATTGGTGATTCCACATGAAAGATTTAGTTCCATGTTTACACATCCTCTACTGACTCATTTCAGCTTCTGGTTTTACTGTGCATGAACGCTGCACTGCACAGAGCGATACACACTTCCAAAAAAAGAAAGAAAAACTGAGCAGCAGAAAGGATGGATTCATAAAGAGACTGGGTTCAAATCTGTCGTATCGTCATTTTCATTTACATCTAAAAAGAACAGTTTTATAGTCATTTAACATCATTTATGTCATAGAAATAAATGAAATAAACAAAACCAGCCAGTGCAACTAGAACCATTTAAGAAAGAAAGAAAGAAAGAGATGGAGGGAGGGAGGGAGGGAAGAAAGAAAGAAAGAAAGAAAAAGAAAGAGATGGAGGGAGGGAGGGAAGAAAGAAAGAAAGAAAGAAAGAAAGAAAGAGATGGAGGGAGGGAGGGAAGAAAGAAAGAAAGAAAGAGATGGAGGGAGGAGGGAAGAAAGAAAGAAAGAAAGAAAGAAAGAAAGAGATGGAGGGAGGGAGGGAAGAAAGAAAGAAAGAAAGAAAGAAAGAGATGGAGGGAGGGAGGGAAGAAAGAAAGAAAGAAAGAAAGAAAGAAAGAAAGAGATGGAGGGAGGGAGGGAAGAAAGAAAGAAGAAAGAAAGAAAGAAAGAAAGAGATGGAGGGAGGGAGGGAAGAAAGAAAGAAAGAAAGAGATGGAGGGAGGAGGGAAGAAAGAAAGAAAGAAAGAGATGGAGGGAGGGAGGGAAGAAAGAAAGAAAGAGATGGAGGGAGGGAGGGAAGAAAGAAAGAAAGAGATGGAGGGAGGAGGGAAGAAAGAAAGAAAGAGATGGAGGGAGGGAGGGAAGAAAGAAAGAAAGAAAGA